>NC_026160.1:1538020-1610842 GCF_000512975.1 Sesamum indicum | reverse complement strand
TTAAAATTAATTATGTTAAACTTTCTAAAAAATTACCTTAAAAACAGAATTCAAGAAACCATTTTGCTGGTATAGTGACTTTAAGACAAGCGGCTAATATATTTGTCGTGTGATTGGTGTATAAATTAGAGCAAGTAATCGATCATATGACGAGTGTGATACATTTATTTTGTGGGTGAAGCAAACTAGCTCGGGACAAGAATTTTGTGTAAGAAAGAAACATTCAAGTAATGTATTTATGATCGGAGGATCAATCATTGAGAAATAAATGTGAAGGAAATAAGTACTCTTGACGTTAAAAAATGCCTAAACTGACCTTTTGCAGAGCCCCAAGGCACTTGGTGCAACCAGCGTAAGAAGAATTCTTACAGTTATGCTCCAAGTTCCTGACGGCGGCGGTCGGCGTCGCGTTTCTGTAGTTCCCCGTGATGGTAAAGGCTGCCGGGCAGCTGAGGGATGTAATCTGGTGGAGACGAATGCCGCAGAAGCACAAAACGGCGTCGCATGACGCGTTCGGCTGGGGAATATGTATGTTGCGGCTCGTCAACGAGGTCTGGAGCGAGTTCACACAGTCGAGTTTGCGGCCGCACGCGGCGTTGACGCCGCCGAAAAGCTCCGCGGACAAGTCGAGACGGCACGTCTGGGCCTCCGTCTGGACCGGGAAGGCGGGGACGGTGTTGTAATCGGGAGGTTTTAGGGGCTGGGCTGGCTCGGAAAGCAAACCGGCGAGAGACCCATGGGACTGCAGGAGTAACAAGAAAAGTAGGAGCAAGGAATAATGCATTGAAAAGTATTCTTCTGTTCTCATAATCTCATTGCCTTTTTCATTCAACTCAACTTTTCTTTTTTCCGGAGCAATTTTTCTTGTGTGATTTCTTTGTGGGGTTTGGGAGAGAGAGAGAGAGAAGAGAGAGAAAGAGAGATGCAAAATTTCTGGGGAAATGGTGTGATGAGTGGAGTGTGAATTATAACCAAAAGGAGGAGAAATTAGGAGCAGGTGAAAGAAAGATGTCAACACCTTTTACTTGAAAGAGGGGAAAAAAGAAAGAAATGTTGATAATGTTTGGATTCTTTTTTGGAGTGTTTTTGTTGTGTCTTATGGAAATAGAGAGACAAAAATAAAGATAAATAAGTATATATTAAATATAGTATGTATGTTTAAATTTATTTTTAGAGATAATCTAAAATAAGTATTGTATGTTTAATGTTGTATTTTGAGAGATAAAAATTACTATTTATTGTCAAATCACAGTCAAATTATGTATTTTTTTTATATATTTATTTATATATGTGTGTATATAAATATATGTATTTATGTCAAAATAGTTAAAAACACGAAATAGGTGTTTTTGTATAACGACAAACATTAAGTATGTTTTGATTTATTCTACAGATAATTTGAAAATAAAACCAAACATAGTGATGAACTTCTTGTGTAGAGAGAGAGAGAGAGGTGTGGAAATTTTATCATATGTTTGTAGTATAAATTGGATTACACTAATAAATAATACATATGTATTCTATAAAATTAAAAATATAGTAAATTATATTCTAATCTAGAAATATGACTACCTGCAATATAAAAGGAATGTAGGGACGAATTGAGTCAATTTAGATAATTTTTTTATTACAATTTTAAAAACTTTAGCCCGTGCCCAAAGTAGAAAACGATGTAGAAAATATTGATTAAGTTATATAAACTAGTATGCATAACTTTGTACAATTATATATTTATTTAAAGAATAATATGGATAGAATTAAAAAAAAATTGTAACTTTAAGGATATTTAGTGCTATTTATATGAATAAGATTATGCAGAAGTGAGAGAGTTTTTATTTTGAATTAAATTATATGAGATTGATTAAATATTAAAAGTACAATGTTTAAAAATGAATTATGGTTATTTTTAAAGCATATTATAACAATATGATGATATCATCAATTCTAAATTTTTATACTTATCAATTATATAGAAAATATAAAGTATTATAAGTATATATAATATAATATGAATAAATAAATTAGTATCATAATTGTTATGATTGTGTTTAGTATTAATCTTTATGTTATCAAACTTCTTATAAATTTATAAAAGAATTGTTGCATATTATCATTGTTTTTTTTGTTGTTCACAATAATAATAATGCGATGGAGCTCTATTTATATAGTCTACTAAATATAAAATCGAACTTAATTAAAAAGATACGATCTTTTAAAATCAGTCCAAGACCAATCAAACTGCAATGTAGTCTAAAATTGGACTGATCGATTGTAACGGCTATTTGATTGAACACCCCTAATAATCTAACATGACGAGATAGATTATTTTATGTATGATGAGAGAGAGACAGAGAGAGAGAGAGAGATAATTTTATGTATATGATGATATAGCTTCACTCAAAATATATTTTCGTACTGTGTCAATTTATTGGAATT
Organism: Sesamum indicum; assembly: GCF_000512975.1. Lineage (NCBI taxonomy): Eukaryota > Viridiplantae > Streptophyta > Magnoliopsida > Lamiales > Pedaliaceae > Sesamum > Sesamum indicum. Next base: position 1,608,406 of record NC_026160.1, on the reverse strand, counting down.
TATGTGGTTTTTAGGCCATTTATGTTAGTAGTTGTTTTAGTTATAAAATTAATTATGAGTGAAGTTGTAGAAAATTATATTGTTGTATTTGAATTAAAGCTTGACGGAGCAATGCCGCGTGGAGATAGAAAGCCCACGGATCGTGAACTTCTTTTTCCAGAGAAGAAGCAATGATGGTATTTGGGGAATAAGCATTGGCTAACTCTGTCTCAACAGCCACGGTAAGACAGATGATGCAAGCATTATCTAGAATGATTGGGCGTAAAGCGTCTGTAGGTGGCTTTTTAAGTCTGCCGTCAAATCCCAGGGCTCAACCCTAGACAGGCAGTGGAAACTACCAAGTTGGAGTACAGTAAGGGCAGAGGGAATTTCAGTGGAGCGGTGAAATGCGTAGAGATCAGAAAGAACAACAACGGCGAAAGCACTCTGCTGGGCCGATACTGACATTGAGAGATGAAAGCTAGGGGAGCGAATGGGATTAGATACCCCAGTAGTCCTAGCCGTAAACGATGGATACTAGGCGCTTAGCGTATTGACCGTGCATTGCTGTAGCTAACGCGTTAAGTATCCCATTTGGGGAGTACGATAAATTTAAAAATATAAATTTTTAAATTATTAATGATCAATACTTTTATATTCAAATTGGACTTTTGATCTATTCAATTATGATTATAAAAATCGGAATGGTCAAACTCGGCATAAATTGGTTTGAATTGGGTAAAATTGGCAAAAATCCAACCAAATGACCAGTTTAAATTGAAAAAGGAAATGAATAGAGGGGGCTTCACTTCACCTGGACAGTTAAAAAATGATTGTTAATTCTTAACAAGGTGAATGTTTGAATTACTTACTTTTTGGGGATATAATTTTGTATATCGTTGTTACGAATTGTATTTTATATTTATTTTATAGATTATTGAATTTATTTTGGTATGTTTTTATTTCAATTTTATTTAAAATTTATTGTGGTCGTTATTGAATGAAATTTACTTTCAATTATTGAAAAGTTTTTTATTTGAATATATTTTGTATTTTAACTTAGTTAAGTAATATATAACGTGTTGATGTGGTATATATATGTATATAGTATGGTCCGAGTCAATCGAATTTTCAATTCGGTCTGATTGATCGAATCAGTAACCCAATAAATTGTCTGATTCAATCTTCGATCCGATTTTCAAAACATTTCTAAGGACAAATTCTTTCAGATTCTGTTCCATATCTATATATCATAAAACAAAATTGTTGAGGTTATCCATTGAAACATCGTGTTTACGTAGACGTGGACAGTCTTAATGAGCTCCATACTGCCAAACATAAATTAACGAGTTTTGAAATAAAAATTAAAAAATTATTAATACATATCCAAAAGAATCTAATCAATATTTTATTTATCCAAAATATATATTTATCCAACGAATAAAATTTTCTCCGATTCAAAGTAATATGAAATATTATCTAAATGTTTATTCGCTATAATTTCTTTATAATATAGCCATAATATTTCGTACAAGATACTGTAACTGATATGATTATTTAATATTTGATACATAATGAACTACAATATGTGAATATTTTGTATATAGATATACATAGATAATAAGAAAAGAATTAGATTAGTGTATATAAAAAAATATATATTTATCGACAGTATAATAATTTCGTTTTTTATAATTATTAGGGTTTATCCAAAAAAAATTCTACTAATCATAGAGAGAATCATTGCAGGATTATGAATTAGGAAATTTAAATATTTTAAAATTCTCATTATATATAAAGATATGCCAATTTTCAGTCAAAATTCAAAATTATTCAAAAAATAATAAGTTTGTAATGTTATAAATAATGTGCATTCACAACAGTTCAGAAGTAAATCACAATCCATAATTACAACACTTGGATGGAATGATTTGATTTGATAAAATTGTATGGAGAAGAAATTTCAGTAGCTTCATATTAAGTGTGATCTTGCTCGAAATATGCGATCACGACTGTTGATCGTACTCGGCTACGTATCCTCTCAAGATCGAGTAATTGGATCTTGAGAATAAAAACACAAACGTGAGGCTCGTCGGGTGTGTCCCCGAAAACGACCCTACGATGCTCAAGTTAGAGTTGATAGAGGTAAAAATATGCGAACTGAAGTTGTAGGTCGAAAATATTAAATAGCAGTTACCTCAATAAATGATGCGTCGGGATATTTATAATTTCAGGTGTGTACGGTGGTTTGGACCCGTATCACTATCAAGGCGATAGTGTCTTCAATCGGACGGCTTTTGCTAAGTCGGGTCTTCGGCTCTCGGGGCGGGTCTTTCCGACCCACTTTAATAAGACGCGGGCTCTAAATTGATAAATTACAGAAATATCCTTCATTAAGAGTATTTTTAGTAAATTGGGGTTCTTCCCATCAAAGTGGATTTGATATATTATAAATACTTCTGTTACATGAAAAATATTTTAAATAAATTTAAAGAACTTATTATTATAATATTCAATTAAAACTTATCAATTCTAACACAATATAAGGTCAGTGATTGTCAGAATAATTGTAATTGAGTTATTTTAATTAATAATAATTTATTATTTTTAAATTAAAAAAAAACAAAGTCATGGAGGCCAGTAATTATTTTATTTTATTTTATTATGAGATATTATAGAAAAATTGAAGAAAGTGGAGTTAGGAGGTGTTTGGTTTGAAAAGGAGGAAATGCGTGCGGTGGGTGGGGAGAGAGAGAGAGAGAGAGAGGAGAGGAATCAAAGAGAAAAGACGAAGGGGTGTGTGGGGATTTTGGCTGCTTATGCTGTCCTTTTCCCTTTCATTTCATTCTTCTTCGCTTTCCCCATTCCTCTTTACAATCAAATGAAATGATGATGATGTGATGTATTTGCTGTTGCCTCGTGACTCATTCACCCCCACCCCCACCCCCACCCCCTTTTTGGTGTTTCTATGTTTTCATAAATGATTATCTTTGACATATTTAAAGTAAACAAATCAGGAAAAATGCCAGTAATTATATGGTGATATTGTAAATAAATAAATTATTTTTTATAAAAAAATTAATAATTTATTTAAAATATAATAATTTATCTTTCATGTTTTTCAAATTTTTTTTAGTTTGAATAAAAGGGGGTAAATAGCTATTCTTTTTTTATAAAGAATAATTTGTTCATTTGTAATATTACATGATGGTAAATTATATTAAACCCGAAAATAAAGTAATCTAGTTTCTGTGCTTATGTGATGCATGCGATTTTAATATAAATCTAAAATTCTTGGATTTTGATGTCGGATTTGGGCTAATTGAATGAAAACTCTTGAGAAAGAGAACCTGCAAAACAAAACATTAGCACTTCGATGCTTAAGTTAGTTTTGGATTTAAGAATAGATGAATATATAAATAGATTATACGAGAAATTATGATAAAAGTGAAAATTTCGTATGCAGGAGTACGAGAAAAGAATAATAAGAGAGCAACAAGAAAATTTTTTAGAATCTGGAGAGAGGGTCTGTTTGAAGGTACTTCGTTTTGGGCCAATTTCAGTTGGGCCGTACCCATCACTATGTTAATAAAATTTAAGAGACCTTTTTTTCTTTTTTTTTTTCTTTTAAAAAAAAAGGAGTGTTTAAGTAAAGAGGTTATTGTGGCACTTTGTTAGTTTTAAAGGTTGTATATCATTATGCTTCCAAAATAAGGAAAACAAAAGGTTGTATTTTTATTTGAGATTAAATACATTTTGCTCTTTAAACTATATATTATGTCGCATTTAGGCCCATAAACAAGTCTATGTATCATTTACCTCTTTGAAAATTTTATTAGGGTTAAATATACTCTATGCTTAAAGCGTGCATATAGCCGCATGTAACCCCTTGAACTGTAAAACACAACAAAAGCCCTCCTCATAATATAGATCGAATTTTTTATAACGAAAATGCCTTTATTTACTTCTATGAAATATTTTTATTATGATTATTTTTTTAAAATATAATTTAAATTATTATAAAAATTCTATTTAAAAATAGTATTACACAAAAAAATTATGACTTTTTATAATTAGTATGGGAATCTGTCTAAATTCTATAATTTTACAATTTTTATATTTTTTACTTAACTGTTAAAAAAATTCATAATTTTTGTTTTTGTATTGTTATATATATTGAACTTTTTTGATAGATATTGTCAGTACAATTTTAGAATATTATATAGAACATATGTATGTAAGGTAATATATTCAAATCTTTACATATAATTGATCTATATATTTAATAATTCTGTGAGGGGATTTTTTTAAATAAAATATACTTTAGGGAGTAAAATAAAAATTATAGGAGTAAGTAAGAATAATATTTTTGTCTTGTCAATATCAAATTATTTTCCTGGGGATGGGGGGGGGTATTACATTTCATATTTTAGTAGAGTGAATATGACTATATGTATTTAACCCTAAGGGTTCATTTGGTACAAGTGAGAGAAAAAGAGAAATGGAAAGGTGAGAAAAAGAATAATAGTTTTCTTTCGAGTTGTTTGGTATGATTAGAAGGGGAGTAAACCTCAAATACTTTTCCTTATTTGCTATGAGGAAAATATATTGAGATCAAAATTCTAATTTTTATAAATTTACTGAATAACTCTTCTCTTCATTTCGTATTAAAAAATAAATAAATTAATATTATACTAATATAATTTTAGTATATAAAAAATTTAAAAATTTTATTAATAAAAATTGATGCATGCGATTTTAGCACGGGTCCAAAGGTTTTGGATCTTGATGTTCAATTTGGGCTAATTGAGTGAAAGCTCTTGAGAAAGAGAACCTGTAAAACAAAACGTTAGCATTCTGATACTTAAGTTAGTCCCGAATTAAGAATAGATGAATAAAAAAAATAAATTATGACGAGAAATTATGATAAAAGTGAGAATTTCGTATGTTAGAGCACGATATCAGAGGAGCAGAGTATCAGCAAGAGGGGTTCTCGAGTGTGGGAGGGAACTGTCTATTCAGGGGTACCCCCATTATTTATAGAGGAGGAGTCCCTTTGTAACAAGAGTTTCGGTGAGGGGGATCCGCATGCCCAGCGAGGAAGGCGAGATCCAGGTGGAATACGGGTGTACCTTATCCGTTCCTTAAGGGGAACTCCTTCTTCGTGCAGACTCCTACTTGGTGGGGAGTCCTCTTAGACTGAAGAGTCTAGCCTCTTGAAGGCACCTTCTTCCCTTCGGGCTGACATTGGAAAGATGCAGCAGGGCTTCGTATTAGGCCTCCTTCTTGGGCCAAGCTTGCAGGTTTCATCCTTGGACGGATTCTGGGGTGGGGGGTTCCTTCGTGGGTCGATCTTAAGGAAATAGACCTCCTTCCTTTGCCAATCTGTTTTTTGGGGGGCATTCGCCAAAGTCGCCCGTCTATCTAGTTTCTAGGGGGCATCTGCCAAGGCTACCTATCGAGTGTTTTAGGGGCCTCTCATGACTTGAGCCTCCTATGATGTCACGGGCCTCTCATTTTTTTATTATTTTTGGATCATTTGGGTCTCTTTGAGCCAATTTTTTTTTATGCACATAAAAAATATTTATCAAATAAGAATAAGAATATTTATTTTTAATAAAAACATTCATCAAAATGAGTATTGTTCATTTGTTTTACATATATAGTTTAAATAAATAAAAATTACTAACATGATTATTTACCTGGTTGTTTACTTTGATGCAGTAGTTTTTCAGCAATTATTTTTATCTTTTTCTTGGTAATTATGTACGGTATTATCAACAGAAAGGAAAAAAGAATTAAAGAAAAATTATACATATATATATGGTAAATAGAGTAAATAAAAATAAAAATTTTACTTTTTTGTCTTTTTGGTCCTATACTTCAACTTTTTCGTTTAATTTTAGACGGAAATAAAATTAGACTAAGGAGGGGTTTCATACATCGAATTTTACTTCATTTTTATCTCTTCTCCCTAACCAAATACCAAATTATCTCTTATACATTCATTTTTACTTTCACTTTATTTATACTCCTACTTTTCACCCCAACCAAACACACTCTAAATATTAGGATAAAAATTGCCCCTATACTGTGTACATATTAGGTGGATAAAGTTTTTTATTTTAATATTTTGTACCGTAAATTCAACTTGTACTTCAAAAAGTATATATTTTAGTTATAATGTAGAAAAATATAATTAGTTATTTAAGCAATTTAAAAGTTTTCATAAATATACAAATACACATAAATATTTAATACAGAGAGTACTCTTAATTTTTAACTTGAAATTTAAGTTATTGACTATTTCACCTAAGTAAATAGACTTTTTCTTAGATAAAAACGAAAATATATTTTTCGATAAAATTAAAAATGTTGGGGAAATATGTATCTATTTTTCCCAATTGAGTCAAGTATTTTGGTATATATATATAGAATTCTTTCAAAAATATATTTAAGTTAATTTAAATATACTTATCTTTTTTTCTTAAACTGCGAAACTCATTTTGTTGGTTACTAATTTCGTTATTAGTTCAAACAATTAAATTATTTTATTATGTTTAATTTTTTTGTGTATCTATTATAATAATTTATTACTTTAAGACCATGTTTACTAGTCAGTATAAGATTATTATCTATTGTATATAATTTGAATTTTTTTTTCTGTATTAGTTGGATTCATTAATTAGCTATCTAACACTTGCTCGGTTCGATTGGTGACCAGTCCGACCGGTTTGCGAAGTTAAAAACAAAAAAAAGGTAATGGAAAAAAATGAAAAAGCCAAAAAGATGTATAAAAAAATCGGTCTCAAAGAGGAGGGAAAAGTTAGAGGTTTTAGTGCCAAGAAATGAGGAAGAATCAAGTTTTGATTCATTGATAGGTTGGTTAAAGTTATTATTATTTGAGAAAAGTATTATTTTAGTCTGTCAAATATGCCTAATTTTAATTTTAGTCCGATAACTATGTCCATTTTTGTTTGGATCCAATAATTTACGAAATTGCTTACTTTTAGTCCTCTGGTAGATTTTTGGATAATTTTACCTCTATGCAACTTTTGAAAGGCAGTTTTAGTCCATATGCACTAATAGGGGTAAAATTGTCCAAAAATCTGCCAGAAGACTAAAGTTAAGCAATTTCGTAAGTTATTGGATCTAAATAAAAATAAAAATAATTATCGGACTAAAATTAAAATTAGACATACTTAGTGGACTAAAATAATAACTTTTCCCTTATTATTTCGATTATACATTCTTGTTATAACTTATTTTTGTTAATTGTTTTCTTCAGATGAGATAAATGATGCTGAGCTAATTCTAGAGGCTGATCTTCATCAATTTGATTGTCAAAGTAGAAGTAATTATTATAGTGATAATGAGAATGAAGATGATTGGGGTTGAGTTATTTTGGATTTTATAAAATTGTAGTAGATTTGAGTACTTTTATTTAATTGTTTGTAGTTTAATTAGAATTTATGTTGAACACTTGAGTTTATGCACTTATTATGTTGAATTGAATGTTATTTATTTTAAGTTTCGTTTAATTTCTCTCATCTTTTTGCTTAATTAATTGATATACAATGTATTGCTATATTATTTATGTATATATATATATATAATAGGCTCCGAATTAACCGATTTTCTGAATCCAGTCTGATCGATTGGACCAGTAACTCAATAACTTGACTTGTTTGATCTCCCGTCCGGTTTCGAAAACATTGATGGGCAGAATGTAAATTTGGCCACAATGAAGGCTGGTATACGGCAGTGAGAATTTTTACTAGGTTGTCAAAATTTTTTGTAAACGCGGCACTGTCATAGAAAAGTGCGAATATTCAACCCAATGATGGAGGTTTTTCACACATTATAACAATATGAAGAGTTTATTATACAAAACACTTTGACGTCTTATAAGTTTTGATATCTTATTTTTAAATTAAAATTCAATAATTTTAAGCTCTTAAAATATTTTATAAGATGTAGGAGCATATAAGATGTTTCAAATTAATTTAGCAGAATACTCTCTAAGTTTGTATAAACATAATATATTATTGAATAAGAAAATAGATAGTGCAAATTAGATTCATATGAATAAGATCAAGAAATCACACCAAAAATAAAAAATTAAAAATTGCAAATGGAGGCAAAAATTAGCATTTTATGCAATAATATTTCATATTTAGAAGATAATGGAGAGCGTAAAAAATATTTTGACAAAATTAGCATAGTTATAAGACCTTAAGATACAAATATTGATACTACAGATGTCTAATTAAATTAAAATATGATTGATAATAATTAATAAATAATGAATTTAATATCATTTTCCATAAGTATTTTAAAAACTAAAATTACATCAGGATATGATAGTAAAAATAATATAATAAAAATAATTTAAAATTAAAGCATAGCAAATTGCAAAAAAGAAACTACAAATAAAATATGATCAATTTTTATAAATCGGAATTTCTTATAAAAAAAATAAAAAATAAGCGACTTTGACTAATTAATTTGATTTTAATTTTTCTTACATAAAATGTTTTACTTTCGTACTAATTTATTCCTATATAAGATTATCAAACATAATAACTAGTAAATATAAAATGAAAAAAAATTCAGTTTTCATGTATCAAGTAAATTTAGAAGTAGATTACAAATACTAGAATTAAATGGTTTTGATCAGGCTCGAAATTGCAGATCGCACTCCGGGCTCGTTATCCACCTTCCGCTCCCGATCACCGATATTCTGAGAATCAGAGAAAACGTTATCTAGCCGGGGAAAGTCCCGGCGAAAATACTCCGACGTTCAAGTCAGTGTCAATAATAATGAAAAAGATATCACCATCAGAAAAATAGAATCTACTCTCTCTTAATGCCAAGAACTATCAAGATTGCCCAAATTACCTTCTCCTCTGAGATTTTCTTCCTCTTATACTGAACACACCAACAGGCTGACGTGTCTCTCCACGATCTTCATATCTGCTCCCACGATTATACATAATGCGCTCAAAGTCCGGTATTAGGGGCATTAACTATGCCATTAAGTATCTAATAACTTAGGAAGTTAATACTCAGTCAAATCCCTCCTATGTTATAGGTTATTCTTGCCCCTCCTCTGGAGGGTACATCTGTCTTTTTCCGACTTCCCCTCATCAGGTTTTAAAAACAAATTGAAAATATAATCATAAATATGTTTCAACGATAAAAATATAATAATACCATGAACTCATTTTTTTTATCTAATAAATGATATATTCATCTCCAAACATATATTTCTCTACGTGCAACGCACGTGATACGTTCTAGTATAAGAAAATGCAACATCCACACCGACCCAAACAATTAAAAGTCGTACTCATGAAGGTCTTATGGCCTTCTTTTTGTACATAATAATTACATAATTACGGTGTTGGACTCACTCGTTTTTCCTTACAGCCAGCAATGCACTTTTCCCTCGTATGGTGCTGCTCTGTTGTAGCTTTATATAGTCCTTATACACAATGGGCTGGAAGTGCGCTCCTTGTGTTTGATCAAGCAGTGGTGTCGCGGGCGCAATCGTACTTGATAAAGCAGGTCCATGTCCCACAGCTATTGAGATTCTTGTCTTTTGGGCATTCACTGTTGCTCGATGCTCCGCGCTTTTGTACTTCCCATTGCTTAATATCTATAGTGGTTCACACCAAATTGTGCAGTATTAGAGTCACTATTCATTTTTGTGTACACGTTTCTATCTATATTATATATAAAAATGTGAATCTTCTGAGTGTTTGTTCGTCGTTATGAAACGACATTCATATTCTTACTTATTAAAGTATAATTTCATAGTTTTAGAAGGGGTGAATAGTAATTTATCCCCCCGTGATATTGGAAATGAGCACATTACTCCCCTATGAAAAAAATATAGCAGCTTACCCCCCTGTACTTTTTAAAATGAAGCAATTTACTTCTTTATATAGGGAGATAAATTATTTTATTTTAAAAAGCGCAGGGATGTAAATTGTTGTATTTTAAAAAATACAGGAAGGTAAATCACTATTTGTTTTTTCATAAGATAGTAATTTGCTTATTTATAATATCACAAGGGGGTTGCTTGCATTTTTTCCGTTGTAGAAGGGATCTAAGTATAATTACTCCTAAGGAAAAAAAAAAATTTCCATCCTGTAACTTTGATTCGAATTTCTTTTGGTCCTTTAACTTTGACAATATTAGATTTACTTCTTTATCTATCAATTTTGTGTAGATTCTGTCGTTGAGCCTAATTCGGGACTCTTTTGCCCTTTTGATGATAAAACTTAATTGTCCATCCTAATGCTTTTAAAAGACCAAACATGCTTTTGAAACAAAATTAAGTTTCCATAAATTCATACCTTCTATGTGAGCATTAGTTATGAGATGCAAAATGAATGGAGATGGACTAAATTTCCTCTTTAAAAAGCTGTGCAGGGGTAAAATTGTTCGAAATTGGGTCAGCGGGCCAAAATTACACATTTATGAAAGTTACAGGGCTGAAACTAAAACGTGTAAACTTAAATGACTAAAATTAATAGCAGACAAATTTGAAAGATTAAATGAATAATTTTCCCCTACTCCTAAAAAGTACTATTCAATGTAATGGTTTGTGTGGATTCATTCAAAGGAAAAATGAGAGAGAAAGAGAGAGAGAGAGAGAGAGAGAGAGAGAGAGAGAGAGAGGGGCATGCACACACTAACCTCCAAACAATCTCCAAGGTTTACAATAAAAGTGCCAGGAACATGTTGAAGAGCAATCCAGGTGCCATTGTGGTTGACTTGCAAGCCTTCAACACCATTTTCCATCAAAATTGTGAGTGCACCATGGTCAGAGTGAGCAGCCAATCCCAATGTCTTGTCTGGCTCAGGGCATGGTGGGTAGTAATTAGCTGCAAGAATCTGAAAACCCTCGCCCACAAACTTCTCTACGTACCCATCATCAAGTCCTAAACCTTCTGATATTGCACTTGCTAACTTCATTGCCAATTTCCAGACCTGCTCCAAATACTCCCTAGCCACATTTCTTTACAACAGAAACATGTCAGCAGGAGTATCAAAATTTCGTTTCTGTTTGATGGTAATCAAGCAGCCTTCTCATCGTATGTTCTCAATTCCAACACTCAACATCGTATTTTCATGATAAAGATGTTCAAAGGTGTAGCTCAAAATGGCTTTCTAAATGAGAGTAAAGTAATAGCTAAGTTCAGACAATAGATATATAGAACTCTTTTTGTTAGTACTATAATTGACAAGAATACCAAACCAAAAATATAAGGGTTAATTGCACTCAAACCCCCTCGAAAATGCAAAATTATATTTTCTCTAAAAAAATTTGAAATTGCATCAACACCCTCTACAAAATTCATTATTTACACCTGATCCCCTTTTTTATGGGATTTGGACAAAGAATGTTGAAATTAAAAAAAGAAAGGTATCATATATTTTAAGTTTTACCCACCATTTAACATTTTAATGTAATTATTTTGTACTTGTGAAGGAAAAAATTGTAATGATGTTAACCGCACTCTATATATATATTGTATTTATCCCTTTATAAGTAAAAAAATACATAGAAATGTTAAATGGGCGGCAAAATTAAATATATATATAATTTTTCCTTCCTTACATCAACATTTTAATCCAAACTTGACATAATTATAATTATTTTTCATTGTTTTTGAATTTTTTGGAAAAAAGAAAAAAATCAGTAATACTAAATTGACGATTTCAAACATCCATTCAGAAAATACATAATTCTATTAAACATTAAAAATTATTGATAATTTTTTAAATAACAAAAAATATTTATAATTATCTCAAATTTTAAAACAACTCATCCTACTCTACCCACGACGTGTTTGTATTTTGGTTTATTAGCCATTTTGCCACGTGTTGCGCTCGGAGTAATATGACTTATAACATTCAAATAGAAAGGAAAAAAAAAAAACCATATAAAAATCCTTGTTTCTAAAGATTACGGTGAATTATATTTTGGCATTCCAATTATTCTTATTTTTATATTTTGGTATCTAATTTTTTGTATGTGTCAATTTACTATCTCAACTATGTGTAATTTGTACTTTGTTATATATGAGAATTTTTCTTTTAATTTTTTTATAGAAAAAATATCACATGCTGTGCATATGTGAAAAATTTTCCATCATATAACCCTTAAATATTATATGTGCAGTGCCTGTGATTGTATTTGACAAAAAAATTGATCGAAAAACAGTTATAAATGACAAAGTGTAAAATTTCGTAAAATTGAAATAGCAAGTTGACACACACCAAAAATTTATATATCAAAATATAAAAATGATCATAGTTCAAATAATAAAATATCATTAATTCTGAACATTATAATTAATGTAAATTTTTATGCGAGCCCAAGCCTAGCTCAGGCCTAACTCAAGCTACAGACCTAGCGAGGGCCCAAATACAGGGTTTGGCAAAGCCTGTTTAACCCAAGACCTCTCTCCAAGAACTTTGGAACGCACTGAAGGCGCGTGTCGTATCAGGATTGGCCAATCGGATTTCAAATGGCGATTGGTGCGTTTTATTGAACTAGAAATTATTGTCAGAATTTTTACGAACATATAAAAAAAACTTTGATATAAAATAAAATAAATAATGACGGTGTAAGAAAATGTGGAAAAAAAAGAAGTTCGTGATAAAAAAGAAATATTGAATAGTGGGTTGAGAGAAAAAGAAATAATAATTATGAAGTTATTAAAAAGTATTTAAGGTTAAAATTCTTATAAATTTTTATTTAAAAAATATAAATTAAATTATAAACTTAAATATTTATAAATTGATACGATGTATATTTTTATAATAATATAGATAATGTACAATATTTGTAGGGACTCACTTTTCACTTTATTTCTTACTGTAAAGTTGATTTTGGAAAAATTAAATATATTCTTTTCATTTCTCATTAAATATATTATGCTATATCAAAGGACCCTAATCTATACTACGACGGTGTTCGGCTACATTTTTTTAAAATATCTTATAAGTTTCTATATTTTATAAAATATTTTAAAAGTATATAAAATATTGGATTTTACTTTAAAATGTATTTGGATAAATTAAGATTTTCAACCTTATAAAATGGCTAAGATAACATGATACCATTTTGACGTATTTTGTTTTTTTAATATTTTTAAAATACTTTTATAAATAGTACAAATTAATCTAATTAAATAAAATTTAATACATAATCGTTTTACAATAATAAAAAAAATAAAGATTATTATCTAAACATTGAATAAAAATAATATATATATGTTATTTATATTAGTCGAATATTAATATAAATATATAATTGATATTTTCTTTGTTAATGATGTGATTATTTATAGTCGTATAATTTATAATATCTTGAATTTTTATTTTTCAGTAAATATAATATCAATATTAATCTTATTTTTAATTAACTATAATAATTTATTTAAAAAAATAGGTATTTTTTAATATTAAAAAAGATAAATAGCAAAAAAAGTTCTTTACATCTTAGAAAGAGAGAGATAGAGTGTGTGTGTGTGAGAGAGAGAGAGAGAGAGAGAGAGAGAGAGAGGAGAGTGTGTACATGTGGAAATGTGTGTGTGCGTATATGAGAAATGTGTGTGTGAGTATATGAACGCGGATAATTTTATAACGTATAAGATGTTATAAAAAAATTAAGAAAACTAATTATTTTTTTTAAAGAGCTTATAAAATTCAATATTTTATTTTGAGATTTTATAATTTTTTTTAAAAAATAGCGAAATAATTATTTAAAACATATAAGCTCCTAAATATCTTATAAAATATTTTGAAGAGCTTATAAGCTTAGCCAAACATCCTCTAGTGGGTGCATTTTCCAGCCATTGGAAAAATTTTTTAGTTATTTTTGTCCTTAATGTTTGCAATAATTAAAATTACAGGATAAAATTGTTAAAGTAGATTTAAAGGACCAAAATTGCCAGAATAGATTTGTAAAGGATTAAAATTGCCATCACCCCGTACTTATAGGACTAAAATAATAATTTTTCATAATTCAATTTCCAAAAAGTGTCATTCGAGTGAAATTAAAATGAAAAAATTGGTCCTGTAAGTTTGGTATTTTTCCTGAAAGATAGATAAAAAAGATTGGTATTTCAAGTATCTATCCAAAAAAACATAAAAAACTAAGAGATAAGATTAAAATAACCCCTCTCTGTTGTGATAATAATGATTTTCCAACCATTATAGGAGAATCAAGCAAGCAAAGAAAGAGAAAAAAGAAGAGCAGTGATTCATACTCCATGAGTTCCATGATCCTCTTTATGAAGAAGATCATGGTGGTCCAAATCGAAGGTTAGATCATACAATTAACAAGTGTTTCATCTTAAGGATCTAGACAGTCAGAAGAGAGATCTACTGGAAGAGCCCGTACAAGAAGAAACTTCAAATGGCCCCATACCAGAGCTAATGAAAGTTTAAAAAATTTTAATTATTGGACATACAGAGCAAATGACACATATCAACAGATTATCTTGAAAAAACATGTAAATTATGAATATTTGAAGCGATGGTTGACATCCTATATGTAGTTTACTATGGTGATTTGCCACCAATCTACCGATTTGAGGATCTTTACTAAGATGAAATCATCTAAGAGGAAGAAATAAAGAGTGATTTGAATGGTTTTTCAACCGCATCAGAATAATTACTGCAAAGGTGATAGGCTTCAAACCTCTAAAATTGTCAGGATTCTTTTCAATGATGATAGCGTTAAATAAAACTATAGAAAGAATCATGGGTTAAGTCTCACTCCATATGATAGATCTAGAATTGGAGCAACCAGTAGAGTCTTCAACCAAAATGAACTAAACCAAAGGAAGAATCACATAATCTACAAAGTAAGTTCATGTGAGTTTCTTATTCTTATCGAATTTACTGGTAATGTGATTGATATGCAGCTTATTCCTATAGAAGAAATTCTTAAAAAATGAAATAAGTTTAGAGAATTTGCAGTTGTTACTATGAAATAGATCCACATAGAAAATATTAAAGTAGTAACAAGAACAACTTTTAAGCAATGAATTGATTTAAAAATACATTTCTCGAAAATGATTAGAAATACACTTGTCGATAATGGTTAAGAATTGATTAAAAAATACATTTATCAATAATTAATTTACATTGAGTTTTAGGAAGATAAGCTCAAATATTGTGATCAAAATATATATAAATGAGGAGGATGTGAAGATGTGTGACCTGTATGTAGGTGGGTTGACAGGCCAGAGGTCCAAGTTATCTTCGAAAGGATAACCATAGTGCCTGAAGTAGTCCCTCCAGTGAAGCGCATGACTCTTTGATGTGTTCAAACTTGTCCCATATCTCATGGGGCTCATCACATCATCCGAAGCATATTTCATTTTCTCTGCTAAATTCAGATCAAAGAACTCTTCTGCAACTTTTACCATTTCTTCCATCAGCGACTTCTCAACCCCATGATTCACAATCTATCAATTCAAAACAAGCAATACCAATTAATTTTCGGGCAAATTGCACTGCCCTCCTGTGTTACTTGAAAATAGCAAAAACATCCTCTTTTAAAAAAAAATCATAATTTACCTCCTTGAGTTTTTTAAAAATAAGGAGAGTACTCCCCATACGAGTGGTGTAAAGCACACACGATTTCTTTTTCTTTTTTTTTTTTCCCTTTTTTTGTCTTCTGGGGATCTAATCTAACACAAATGGTGGTTCATATAAAATTTGACTAATTTATGGTTGATATTTTATCTTCGCAAATCTATATAAATTATAAAAAAAATTATAAGATTTATTTTCATAAATATATATAATACTTTTAGAGACATAATATATATATGAATAGAAACCCCCAAACTGCTGCCCTTTCCCCGCCATTGCTGGCTGGCCCCCTTCTCCTTTATCGTCACACCCTCCCCCTAACCCAATCATCGGAGCCCTTTTTTCCTTCCCCCGCTCCACCCTCTGTATGAAGCAGATCAGCTTGAGTGGTTTAGTGGAAGCACACCAGTCCAATTGACTTTCTAGACACCTATTCTAACAACCTCTCCCCACGTCGCTCCCCCCTTGCACTGTATTTTGTGCCACCACCGCTTGCTCGGTTGCCCCTTTTCCCCTCCCTCCTGTGCCGTCGGACCCTTCCACTTCCCCTCCCCCTCCCCCACTAACGAAACCCCCCACCCACCTTTTCTCTTCCCCACCTGAGCCGCCTTTCTTCCCTTTCCCTCGTCCAAATGGTTGGTCCCTTGACAACCGCTCTCAAATCAGTAGCCTCAATTAATTTTTTTCTTATTTTTTATTAGTACTGTATGTATTATTCTGTGTATATTTGTACAATTAATATTTTATTATAAAAATGATCATTTTGTATTTTTAAAATTTATATAATTTGTATAAATCTTAGACATTGATCTGACTCAAATAGATATGAGTTACTGATTTTGTACATTGATATGAACTGTTTGTCTAAATCAGAAACGATATAAACCATTGATTTGTTTTATTAAATCTCAACGGTGCACACATATACATATATATATATATATATATAAATGAAGCAAGATTTAATAGTTCATAATTATAGGCATAAAAAATTATTTTTCTTGGTAAAAATTAAGAAATATCATAGAGAGGGCATGTGTTGCCCACCCCATGGCCTAAGATCTAATGGTTCATAGATACGCTTTGCCATTCCCGAATAACACATGATGACATATTGAATTTTGTCTATTAATTTTGGCTACAAGAAACTCGGGCTGATATCATTTCACTCCCTGGCGAAATCATAAATGGGCAAAATATTTGGGTTAATTATTTTTTTATTATAAAAAATAAAAAAAATTATATTAATATATATATTTTTTAAATATTATAACCATTAAAAATCACGACTCGATTAAAAAAATATTTTTTTTAAAAAATTTAACTAAGTTTGCGACAGTGTTGGAACCCTTTGATTGAAAGCCGAGGCCAAATTCAAAATTTAGAAAAAAATGCAAGTAATTCTAATAATACTATAAATGTATAAATTATTATCTTATAAAAAATTAGCAATTTACTTCATTTATTTTTTAAAATACAACAATTCATGAAGCAATTTATTTTATATTTAAAATAAATTATTTTTTAAATATAAAATAAATTACTTTATCATATTTAAAATAGTAATTTATTTCTTTATATTTTTTAAAATAAAATAATTTATATTTTAAATATAAAATAAATTACTTTATTTATAATTATATTTTAAATGGGGTCAAAATGAAAATTATACAGGTCAAAAACCCAACATGAGCAGCATTCTAAGCGAATGTGGCTGAGGGATAAATTTGGCCCTTTTCTTTTTCTTTCATGGAGTTTTTGCCCATTAAAATTTTCACCGGCGAGGATTGTATTATATCCCATGAAAATTCAGTGGTTATAACTTGTGATATCACAAAATGAGCAAATTATCTCCTTATGAAAAAATAAATAGTAATTTACCTTCCTGTATTTTTTAAAATACAACAATTTTTATCCCTCTATGATTTTTAAAATGAAGCAATTTACCTACCTGTATAAGGAGGTAAATTGCATCATTTTAGAAAGTACAGAGGGGTAAATTGTTATACATTTTTCATAGGGGGTAATGTGCTCATTTTCAATATCATAAGGGGTAAATTGCTATTCACCCGTTAAAAATGCATAATGAAGCATATATAATGAGAACAAACCCTAAAGAATCCCCAGAGAGCGCAAGCATCACTGATGGCCTTGACAGTGGAAATTCTTGTGTCGGGAGGTCCGCAAAGTCCACTCAAGTCAATTACAGGGATGTCTGTACGGGTGGCGGACAATGGACTCGTATCTAATGGCAGTACAAACTCAGATGGCAGTTTGTTGATCTCCGGTGCAGTGTCGAGGAGATGCTTAATGCCTTTCTTGTAGTCATTCACACTGCCATTTTGGGTTTCCTTTTTCTGAGAGAAAGCCATTGATGAGGGTTTCTTCAATGGGAAGGTGAATGAGGATCTGTCGATGAGGAACTTTGGTGTATTATTGACATTGTTTGCTGGAGGAGAGTTGCATGTAGCTGTCAGCATTTTTGGACGAGGTTCTCTATTTCCCAACCCACGTTTTATATTCTATTGCATTGCTAGATTCTAGCCACGTGGAGAAACTTGCATCTCAGAAACGATGATAAGGTATCATGGTAACAAACACCGGAAAGAAATATCCTGTTGCCTTGGATTTTATTAGCGAAAGATTAATGTTGTAATAAATAATTATTATTAATTATAATTAAATAAAATCGATATAAAAATTTAATTTATTTATTATAAAAATTATTTTTATGTATAGATATAAAACATAATAAATATATTAACCATACTATAAGAAATAGGATCAGACAATCATCACAATCATGGTACATTTTATAATTGAGTCCTATGGCCCAGCTCTTAAATCAGTCACGTGAAGATATGAGAGTTTTATACAAAGGACAGCAGCTTCTTTGTGGATCTGAAATTCTAGCTAGCTTCTTATCTGAAATTCTAGCACTGCTACACACTCGCTGTTTGCAGGTCAAGGTTTGTCGGATCTGATGAAGCAAACAAGAAAAGACAGCAGCAACGACATCATTGACTAATATTGTCCTATAACCAATAAAGTGATTCATTAAGTATTTCATCTCAGTTTTCTCTTTTATATATATATATAGAGAGATTGAATAAAAATTTATTCTTTTTTAATATTGAAAATGAGTATATTATCCTCTTATAAAAAATATAACAATTTAGTTTTTATATTTTTTAAAATAAAGTAATTTACCTCTTTATACAGGGAGGTAAATTGCTTCATTTTAAAAATTAGGGGGATAAATTATTGTATTTTATAATATATAAAAAGGTAGATCACTATTTATTTTTTCATAAAGGGGTAATTTATTTATTTACAATATCAAAGGGTTTATTTGCATTTTTTTTCCTTTAAAAAATAATATATCGATTTAAACTTTGGTAAAGTAGCGTTCTATGATTGAGGTACTCAATTCTTTAGACAATTTAGTGGGTCTTAATCCCTTCTCTTTTAAGGGTTTTTTTTAAAAAAAAATAATAATTAAAAGTCAAAGTAAAATAAAAATTATTTTATTACTATTTTTTTTGGTTTTCTTCGTCGAATAATAATATTTAAAGTAGAAAATCACACTCACATATATAAGTCATTATTGGTGACCAACTCTGAGTTTTTGGATTAAAGGCAACTTTAGTTCTCTAACTTGAGGCAATTCTCATTTTAATCCCGTAAATTATTCAGGTTTCATTTTAGTCCTTTATAATTTAAAAAAACTCAATTTTAATACATATTTGGTCGAAAATTTGCCTCAGTCACCGAAAAAAGTCACTAAACAGCTCACGTGGTGATGACGTGGCAGCGACGTAAAAATAAAAACGTGTAGCAAAATTGAGCTTTTTTTAAATTATAGAGGACTAAAATGGAACCTTAGTAAGTCACGGGACTAAAATGAGAATTACTTGAAGTTAGGGGACTAAAATTGCCTTTAATTCCTAGAGTTTATTTAAGTCACGATTAACTAATTTGTAAATCATTTATGATTAATTGTTCAATAAATGATAACCTCAAAAGTTCTCCTTTCTTTTATCTACATAATTCTTTTTTCTTTTGTTTTTTTGTTAATTATTTTAAAATTTGAGATTCAAAGATAAGTTCATATACAATTTGAATATTATTCTCTCCATATGATAGGTGCTTTATAACTAAATGGACCACTTTTTTATTTAAATTAAATAAGATAAATTCTATTTTTATCAATAATATATATATATATGTTAAGTAATGATAATAGTCAAGTTTATGTTTACTATTCCATTGACGTGTTCATGTACACAACCCAAAAGGAAAATACCAAAGTTTGCAGTTGTTATAAAATTTGGAAAGCAAACTCAGGTAAATACTAATGTATGCCATAGTCACATAGCTAGAACTATTTGCATTAGATGTCACGGATAACCCTTCTAATAAGAGTAGGGGCATGGCTGAAGATTCAATTTGGCTAATCACTATGATCTATCTCCTAGAAAGTATGTAGTAAAAAATGAGACTGCCTACTTAATGAGTATAATTAGTTAACCTATATTTACGTACATACATACACACGTAAGACAAATTTCATGCCAGATATAAACTAATAAATTTCGATATACAACCATCATAAAGTTACATAGTAATCAATATCACAATAATACATCAATTTGCAGTACAATATATCTACAATTATTGTTCATATCAGTCAACAGTTTTGTCGGATATTATAATCTCAATCAGTGTCATATCATCTATAAAATAGGACACCCCCTCGAATGTAATATACACACACCATCCTATAATATAGCAATACCAGAATAGGACATGACAACAAATATGATATTCTCACACCACCCCA
This sequence comes from Sesamum indicum, assembly GCF_000512975.1. Taxonomy (NCBI): domain Eukaryota; kingdom Viridiplantae; phylum Streptophyta; class Magnoliopsida; order Lamiales; family Pedaliaceae; genus Sesamum; species Sesamum indicum. The sequence continues at coordinate 1,587,957 of NC_026160.1, read as the reverse complement.
GTGTGTAGCTATCTGCACATGATATTATCCGCTATCATGAATACCCCGATATTCTACGTGTCATAATATTCATCTTTTTCATATCACATTATCGTAAACCATTGAGTATGCCGTCTCTTTATCTCAAATTAATGATATCCCTATGGATAATTTTTATTGTCCAACTCCATTCAACAATCAAATATAATAAAATAGAATCATTCATCAAATTACACTGTACATATATAATCACAAATAAATACATAACAACTTTACAAAATAATAACATAATCCAAATAAAACATCTTATAAATACCAGCCAAGTTTGCAACAAATAGGCATATCCATATATATATATATATATATATATCTAATTAATTATACTTACCTTAAATCTTAAAACGATTGTATTAGTAGAAGGAGCAACTGAACCCTCTACTTTATCCTCGTGGCCTATTATACATATAATATATAATTAATATATGAAAAATATCATAAACTTTGAGTAAAATATTAAATAATCTTCTTTCATTTTCCATCAGTTTTTTTTCATATTTTATTTAATATGAAATTCAAATCTTCTTTATGTTTTCTTCTAAAATAATTAGACATTCTAAAATTTTCATAAATTGACTTATAAGAATTTATTTAATCAAACTCCTTATAGTTTTATAGGTACCGTTATGAATAGCATCCCTAAATTAAATTATTTCAAAAGTCTCATATTCCTTATTGATAAACTTAATGTTTGCTAAATATAATTTTGTAATATCTCTCAAATAAAAAAAAAATAAAACCCTTAAAAGAGAAGAATTAAGAACCACTAAATTGTCTAAAGCATGAGTACCTCAACCTTATAGTGCAACTTTATCAAGTTTAGATTGAATTTTTTTTTTTAAATCTCTAACTACATAAAATAAATTCCCACATATTTAAAATCTCGCCCTCAATTCGTGAATTCGCGCTACCGCAATAGAGCGGTGTTATAAATGTGCAAATATATTAGTGTCCATATATATAAATATTGGGTAAAATTTTATTTTTGATCCCATTAGATAGGGTCATTATCAATTTTAGTCCCAAGCTTTACGGGTTAAACACTTTTGATTCCAAAATCTTAAATTTTTAACATCGTTAGTCTTATTCTGTTAAATTTTGACGGAAATGGGACTTGATTTGTTACTAGAATATAAATTTAAATCAAAATATGAAATTTTGACCATTAAAAAGGATGAGTATATATAGTAAAAATTAAAATAATAATAAAGAGAGGTCAATAATTATGCGATTATAGGAATTTAAAAGTATAGCATTCTTTGTGAAAATAGCATTCAATATTGAAAGCATTTTAAGATGTTTTTGACATCTTTTGGCCTATTGCTATCAAGCTAAAGTGATGAAGAAAAGATAAAAATATTGTGTAAACATGCTAGAAGTGCTGTGAGTTATTTACATATATAAATAGGTAAAAAGTACTTGTTGGCGCCATTTTTTTCCCTCCAAGAAGCTGAATAAACGTCTGAAGGGATTTTTTTTTAGACCTTGACCGTTGACTAACGGCATGTGTCAAATGTTTCCGTCAAAACTTAACGAAATAGGACCAACGATGTTAAAAATTTAAGGTTTTGGGACCATAAGTATTAAGCCCATAAAACTCGAAACAAAAAATGATAATAACCCTATCTAATGGGACCAAAAGTGAAGTTTGGCATATATATCATATGTCATATAAATAAGTTAAAGAGTAAATGATATACATATATAAAACAAACTTGATATGAAATACTTAATGAATGAATTCATTGCTTCTAGGACTATACTAGCTATAATGTATGTATATTTTAAAAAATTATTTGATATAGTATCGAATATATGTCAGATACTAATATTATTTGAAAATGTTTCAAATACGGCATTTGTTGTTTGAAAATATAAAATAGAAAAAAAAAAGGATATAATGTCGGACACGCCACATCAGTCACGCTTAGGACTTTTTTATAATCTTAAATAGTTTTAAACTGTCTTTTTCGGAAAAAAAAAAAAGTGTTTTAGGCTTAGTAAGAAAGAAAAAGAATTAATTCGCTCCTTTTGGGATAAAATTACTATAAAATTTGGAGATGATCTTGATGATTTAACTAATTTGGATCTATTAGAAACTTTTCAACTGCATACGTTTTAAAATAAACTGGTTATATACATTTTCGAAGCCATGCTTGATTAAGAATTTAGATGCAAGATATATTTATTTTATATTTTATATTGATATTTTCTATATTGCATAGTTTAATTTTATGAGAAATTGAGAATATATATAATAAAAAAATATGCTAAATTACAACGACATTCCTTGATGTTTGGCATAATTACGAATATTTCCTCGTTGTTTGCAAATTATAAATACCCCCTGACGTTTAATAAAATTATGTAATCCTTGGATGGAGGTATGAAATTGTCGACTTTGTCCTTACTGTATTTCTTTTAATAAAAACATTGAATGGTATGGATGAAAAATTCTAAAATTTTATAAAAAATTGTCCACTTAGTCCATAAAAAAATAAAAAAAAATTTAAAAAGTAAATAAAATTATAATTCTTAGTCCAAGGGCATTTTGATCAGTTTATCATAAAACAATGAATGGAAACTAAAAGAATTGAGCTAATTGTTAGACGACCGTTAAGATTAGAGGGGTATTGATAATTTTTTAAATAACAAGAGGATAGTCGTAACTATGCCAACTCTTAAAAAAAGATCAATATAATTTATCTAAAAATATATCATTAATAATCGTATCAGTATCGTATTTTAATCTTTAAAAAATTCTTATATAGTCGTATCCGTATCGTATTCATATAGCCTTATACGTGCCCATGCATCATATGATACTAGTCAATCATGTCTTCGCTGCTGCTGCTTTTTGTTTGCTTCAACCGTATGGACAAACCTTAAACTGCAAACGGTGCGTCGGTAATAGCACTCAATCTCAGATGCACGGAAGAGCTCCTTTCAGAATCCCACATCTTCACGTGACTAATTTAATAGCTGGCCCCGTAGCTTTGATGATTATCTGACTCATTTGTACATTATGATCAGTGTCATCATGCAATTTAATAATACGAGTGATGGGTGTCTAAATGAAATATGATGTGAAATGCTAAAAATATCCTTCATTAAAAGTATTATCGTCATTTAAGCAGGGGTTTGCGTTTTTTTTGTCAGATGGGTCGAAAAGACCCGACTCGGATCCGCCTGCCTTCGAAGATTCGAACAACAAAAGCCGTCCGATCATGGACGCTGGTCAGCAGGATAAGGCCACGTGGCCCAATCAACAGTATCCAGCTGTGCTCTATAAATAGACCCGTACGCCATGATTAGAGGTAACTGTTCTACGTTCTTTGAGATCGAACTTTGTGATCGCATACTTTTCTCTCGATCAACCTAACTTGAGTGTCGAAGGGTCGTTGTCAGGGACGTGCCCGACGAGCTCATCGTTCTTGTTTCATTCTCAAGAATCCAAAATCTGATCTTGGAGAAGTTAGTAATCGTGACGAGATCGCACCTCGGGATCGCTGAATTCGTGCAAGATCAACGAGGAACTCAAAATTTTTATCATATTTATCTAATACAATTAAATAAAACAAGAATAAAATAATTTCTTATAGAAATAAAACATGCATAATTTTAATTTTTTATTATATTTATTTAATAAAATAAAATAAAATTAAAATAACTAATTCAATAAAATAAATTAATTTTATTTATCCGTAGTACAAAGATACATCTGATGATAAAGTTCACTTGTAATTCAACTTTATTCACTATATTGGTATTCTGCTGTCCATATTAAATTATTTTATATGCACTTTTACAGCAATATATATTAATAAGTGACAGATTCTATGTATGTGTATAATTTTTATAAATATTTAAAATAAAAATATTTTTTAAAATATATCAAAAGGTAGTTATGAAAAATCATTGATCAGCGAAAAAGTTAAAAATAATAATTTAAGAAAAAGCGTAACAAATTAACGTACTAATAAATTAAAGACAAAATAGGGTCCTCTTCAATTATATATAGTACTCGTAAGTATCGCACTTCTATATACGTGCATAATTTTTATAAAATATTTCTAAAATAAAATATTTTTTGAAATAATTTTATTTACTTTATATAGACTTAAAATTACCTAAAATGTATATAAGATAATATATATACATAAGATAAAAATAAATGAGAAGAAAAAGCTACCAGAAGGTAGTTATGAAAAATTATGGGTGGAATAGTTAAAAATAAATATTCAATCTTAAAAAAATAAAAAATTAAACATACTAGTAATTGAAGAGATCCATAGGGTGCTTTTCAACTATATATAACTAGTAAGTACGTTACATTTAATGTATGTGCATAATTTTTATAAAATATTTAAAACTAATTTTTTTTAAATTATATTATTTTTTTTATAGATTTAAAAATTACCTAAAATATATTTTAGTTAAATAAACATATAATATTGAAGAGATAGAGGTTGTGAGTAGTTATTTAAAGAAAAAGTGGGGAAGAAGAAACATGAAAGTTGCGAGAGAAAAAGAAACGGAGAATAATTAAAAAAAAAAAACATGGAGACCAATTGGTGTCTCTCCCTTAATATAAAGGTATAGATATATAGATATATATATTTAGTTGTATGTAGTACATTGGATGTATATGTATAAAAAAATTAAAATAAATATTATTTATTAATTTTTTTATTATAGAAAAAATGATAATATAAAATTATTATGATAAAATGATAAAAATTTTGAAAGAGAATATTTGATGTAGGAGAAAGAGAAAACAATATTAACTAAAAACAAATAATTATTTTAAAAACTTTTTTTACTAATTGTAGATAGTGGGGGAAAATGGAAATTAGTGGGTGAAAGAAAAGAGAAAAAAATAGAAAAGAAAAATAACATACCAAAAATGAGGGAGACATCAAAGAGATGCTCTCTCTTAATATATAACTAGCTACATGTGGCACATTCACTACAAAAGCTTTCTCAACTACTTCAAGTTCACTCAAAATCCTCCTCAATGCTAATTAGTTTGAATCATTTCCGAAGCCAAGATTGAGTATAAATAAGTGCTTGTAGTATTTTAGGAGACAAAGAGCTCCTAAATGTGTCAAGAACACGACCACCAATACTAAATGCGATTCTAAGGTAATAGTTGAGATCGAAACTGTCAATACATCCCGAGCCATTTTGGAAAGAATAGAAAACCTTTGAGTGTTTACTTTCCACCAATTTAGTATGTCAAATTTGTCTCTATGCATTTCAACATAATCACCAAGATATTTCTCTAATTCAGATTTCACGCGATCCCCTTTCCCACCTGATTTGTACATATTGAACTCTTGTTCTATGGTAAACATACGAGTCACCTCATAATCAGTATATTGCATAGATGTCCCTATTGAAGAGGAAGATGATGAAGAAATACAACTAGATGATGATCCCGGGCTTCTTGGGGTTCCTTGAAGAGTATGACTTACTTTCATCACATCATTTTCTTCGATACCACCATACAATTTGTAAAGCTAAATTCAATTAACTCTAATTTATGACGGGGATAAAGGATCACGGCATAATACAAAATCACATTCATCTTTTCAATATCACCCTTTGTCATATTTTTCTTTTATCTTTCTTACCATCTCATTTAATTCAACATCATTACTACTTAACCAATGTCTGAGAAGCAAGTCAACTTCACATATTTCACGAAATACAAGATTAGATGTGACATATATGGCACCAAAAATGCACAAAGTGAGACTGTAAAAATGCCTTAAAAATTTAACCAATACCTTTGCCCTCAGCCAATCATAATCAGTCAGTATCCCATTAAATGGTTGTCTCGAAGATCAGTTTTATAGGCAAGATCTACATCTTTATAAGCATCGAATGCGATCTTAAGGCTTATAGCCGTCTCCAACATCAAGTAGGTGGAGTTCCATCTAGTAGGTACATCAAGAGATAACAATTTTTTTGTTTCTAATTTTTCAAATTCAACACACTCTTGAAATTTCTTGTACCTAGCTGGAGAATTCCTAATATACCTGATGGCCCCTCTAATACGAGAGATAGCTTCATGCTCACCCTTTAAACCATCCTACACAACAGGTTAACTATATATGCCAGACACCTTATGTACACATATCTCCCACTTAAGATGTTTTACCCCCAATTTTTGAACTTCTTTTTCAATTAAACGATAGCCCCATCATTGGAAGACGCATTATCAACCGTGATAGAGAAAACCTTGTTAATACCCCAATCGAGCAAGTATTTTTCCACACCTTTATCTAATTCTTCACTTTTATGCCCGATAATTGGACAAAAGTTCAAAATTCTTTTATGCAAGTTCCACTCATCATCAATAAAGTGAGTAGTGAAACACATATAATTGACTTTTTGAATAGATGTCCAAGTGTCTGTAGTTATGCAAACACGTTGAGCATGATCTTTAATAAACGATTTGAATCTTGCTCTTTCACTCACATATATATTCAAAATATCTTTTGTTATTGTTCTTTTTGATGGAATAGCAAACATCAGGCATGCAACAAATAAGAAATGCCTAAATCCAGGATGTTGAACTAACTTAAATGGAAGTTCATCCACAACCAGCATGTGACACAAAGCTTCTCTAGTCTTGTCTTGCTCAAATCTCCAATTAACAAGAGGGACGTTTTTAGCAACCATGCGAGTTGGTTGAAAAGATAATCGATTTTGATTTCTAGTGATTTGTTGGGATTTTTTCTTACTAGATTCATAATGATTCTTCAAAGGTCTAGTTCTATGTGCTTTTGGATCGACTTGATTTCTCTACTACAATATTTGCACATAGCCTTTTGGACTTTATTATTTTCACAATTAAATTTAATGAAATGATCCCACCACGGTGTCTAGAAGTCACTACCCTATTTTTTCTTGTTTTAGAATCCCTTAGAATATCTTCCTCCTCATCCTCCCCCACCAACTCCTTATCAATATTATCATCAAAATAATGTTCAAATCTCAAGAAGATCACCACTAACTTGAGTTTTCAATCCATCCATATTTATGGTTTAGGCATTTGATGACAAGTTAGACTGAGACTGAGAGTGACTTCCAATTCCATCATAGTTTGACATTTGAAACTGAAATCAAAGATAAATATATTCTAATTAGAGAACAAGAAAAACCCACAATATTAAAGCATAATCAATATCTAAATTTAATAGTGGTAAATACAAGTTTGATTATTAAATATAATTACAAGATTCTCAACTAGCAATACCATTGTTAAATCAAATATTAATTTTTGCGAATCTAGTAGCCAAACTAAAGCCATATAAACTAATCAAATTCTCCATCTTTCTCACTTCTTTCTCCCTCGTTTCTTTTTCACTTTGGACAATAACATTCCACATAGACTTGTGAGTTGTGATCTACTATATTGATCTTGGTTGCAGCTTTCTTCAAAGATGGGACTAGATTACATCTAGTACTTGCCCTACAAACTCAATCTGAAGTTCCATTACAGAAGCCAAACCCCTGTTGTTACAGTGAGAATTTCATCTTAAAAAACCAAAGGGCTTCATCATACATTTTGATTGATTAATGCCAAAGCAACAAAATTGAAACTTTTAAACCAATTAACATAATAGAAACCAAATCAAGCGAAGGTCAACTGACCTTGAGAGTTGAGAGTAGACTCCCAGTGTAGATGCGCTCATGAAGGGCTTGAACTTGAAGAATAGTTCTAGGCAGCAGTTTCTTGGAATTACCCTTCACACTTTTACAGACAAGCAATACAGGGATGAAATAGTTACAACGACGATGACAAGTCTCCGATCACAAGGGGGAGCGGCGCGCTGGCGACGGACGGCGAGTTTGGGTGAGTTTCTTAGGGTTTGGAATTTGGAAACACAGGTAGCAGAAAAGGCAGAGCACGATCAGAGACAGAGTAGCAGAGTCTCAGACGACAATATTTTTTTTTAAAATGGATCGGGTTTTCGGGTACCCGATCCGGTTTTCAGGTACCACTATCCCAGTAAATCTGAACCCGATTTTTTACCGGTAGACTCCAACCCATATACTCTGAACCAAGTAGGTCAGGTCGGGATCCGAAAAGTCCTACTTTTTAAATTGGGCCTTGCATTGTGATTGGCTGAAAATAAAAGGCTTAAAGGCAATTTTCGTCCCCTAACTTCAGGCCATTCTCGTTTTAGTCCCCTAACTTCAGGCCATTCTCGTTTTAGTCCCCTAACTTCAGGCCATGTCTTCACCACATCATTTTTTTCAGTCAATCACAATGCAAGCCCCAATTTAAAAAGTCACATGCTTGGCATGTGACTTTTTTCGACGAGTGACTTAACTTTCCGACCAAATTTGTACCAAAATTGAGATTTTTTCAATTTTACGGAACAAAAAATAGAACCTTAGTAATTTAGGGGACTAAAACGAGAATAACTTGAAGTTAGGGGACAAAAATTGCCTTTAAGCCTTTTAATTCATAGCCAATAAAATCGTAGGTAATAATAATTCTTTTTCCTAGTGTTTGTCACCATTATATCTTATCAGCATTTTCGAGATGCAAGTTTCTCCACGTGACTTTAATTTAAAGATGCAAGAAAATGTGAAATGTGGGGTAGGAATAGAGGACCCCATAGAAAATATGGACAGCTACCTGCAACTCTCCTCCAACAAACAATTTCAACAATACACGAAAGTTGCTCACCGACAGATCCTCATTTACCTTGCCATGGATGAAACCCTCATCAAAGACTTTCTCTCACAAAAGGAAACCAAAATGGCAATGTGACTTACAAGAAGAAAGGTATATATTAAGCATGTCTTTGATACTACATTGAGTTTGTTCTACCTATAGAAACCAGCCCATTGTCTGCCATCCATACGGATATCCCTGTAATTAACTCAGCGGACCTCCCGATACAAGAATTTCCATTGTCAGGGCTATCAGTGATGCTTGCGCTCTCTGAGGATTCTTTAGGGTTTGTTCTCATTATATATACTTCACTATGCATTCTTTAATTAGGATTCTTTAAGGTTTGTTCTTATTATATATATATATATATATTTATACAAATATATTTTATAATTTTTTTTCTGAATAACGTAGATTTGTAAAGGTAAGGTATCAACTGTAAATTTACTTACCATTATATTTGAAATTGTAGATTATGATGGATATAATATGAACTTATATCTAAACTTGTTTATTTGTTTTGAGAGATTCAGATAAAATCACACATAAAAATATAAATATAAAACTAATAGAAATTTTAGAAAAAAATATAACCTGATGTTGAGAAAATCTCCACATAGAACAAACTTTTTATACAAGAAAAATGTGATTTTCTTTTTCTTGTACAGCGGCCGCCTGCGTGTTGACGAGGAAGATTAGATGACAATTTATATTGATGAGGAAGATTAGATGAGAATTTATAATGATGAGAAGATTAGATGGCAATTTAGAGCCCGTTTGGTTGTGTTTTCATTTTCATTTTCAGTTGCTAACAATTGAAAATGTGTAGAAATGCTTTATTGGTTTTTGTGTGAAAATTGAGAATATGTTTGGATTAGTTGATTTCAAATGTAGGTATATAGGTATATGTATTTTTGATGTACAGATGACAAAATTGATTGAATATGTGAAATTATAAAATAATCAAAATGAGTCTTGCCATTTGAAATAAGAAAAGACATTCTGACAAGATAAAACAAGTATGACAAACTCATGTGACCTATAATTTCAAGAAATTGAGAATTAAAATAGGAATGCATTTTTAATGAAAATGGCTTGACCAAACAAAATCCCAACTACCCAAATAGTGAAAAGTGAAAAAAATCTCATTGAAAACACAATGAAACGGACTCTTACATTTTTTTTTTGTACAAATATGAGTTTAGGTTACAATAAATTTAATATATTTATTACTATAGCATCTTCCAGACTTCCTCTGAGATGATATATCTATAAGATTACATACTTGATATAGTCATGATTAAGTTAATTTTTTTTCTCATGATTTTTACCTCTTAGTGTTTTATTTTATTTTACTACATTAATTAATGAGCTAAAAGCCTACAAGAATTGATGGGCTAAAAAAAAAAACAAGTTTGACTAATCCCTGTCAAATAAGCCCCATTTTACATATTTATGTATATAAAATAAAACCTAATGGGCTATATACCCAAAAGGTAGCCCAAGCTCAAGCCCTGTCGGCCGGATGGGCTTGACAGGGCTTGGACTCACCCCTATATATATATATAATGAAATATGATTTGACAGATGAAAAGTAACTTTTTGTATTCAAAAACACAATATTAAATCTATAACACTTATATGTATATAAAAGAGATATGATTTGACAATAAACAGTAGTTTTTGTTTCCCAAAACACAACATGGGACATGCAAAACTTAAAATAAATCTAAACATACACAACCAACACATTTATTATCCCTATTTTTCACTCTATCTCCGTAAAACACAACAATACACTAAAAAATGAATCCAAACATTATGATCATGTGGGTATGTAAGTGCTTTTATGAAATTTAACACAATTATAAATATTTTTTTCTCTATTTAAGAAATTATCAATTATCTTTAATATTTGATAAAATTATGTATTTTTGAAATAGAGTTATGGTATTGTAAATTTTATAATTACTGATTTTTTTAAAAAAATAAAAATAAAAAATAATGAAAAATAATTATAATTATATTAAATTTTAGAAAAACTCGTTATACTTTGCGCTCCTTCCCCCTACCTATTGCAGAAACAGACTTTCTTATCCTACCCTTATTTTCTCATATTTTAGTATTATAAGAATATAGTTCATATTATTTTTCGGTGTAAATATATTTAGACTACCTCTAAAAATAGTAAATTATCCCGTCTAAAAATCCTCATTTAATATCTAACCCCCTTCCGTAGGTTTTGGATAAAAAATACTGATATAAACAAAAAAATTGCATATATTTTTTTGTACTTGTAAAAGGATAAATGTAATGTATATATCGAGCGAGGTTAATATTATTGCATTTTTTCTTCATAAGTATAAAATTATTACATAAAAACGTTAAATGATGGGCAAAAATTTGAAATATGTGCAATTTTTTTGTTAACGTCGATATTTTTCGTTTAAATCCTATCAATACATAGTTAGGTGTAAAAATGAATTTTCAACAAGATTATAAACGTAATTTCAAAACTTATTTAGGAGAAAACATAATTTTGTATTTAGATTGTAATGAATACTTACCTCTTTGGTTTGGCATTCTTGTCAATTATAGTACTAACAAAAAACAGTTTTATCTATTGTCTGAACTCAGCTATTGCTTTTCTCTCATTTATGAAGCCGTTTTTAGCTACACCTTTTATATATTTATTCAATGTTGGAAGTGAGAATATATCAGAAGCTTGCATGATTACAATCAAACATATAATGTAACGAAAAGGAAATTTTGTACTCCTGCGGCCATGTTTTTATTGCAAAGAAATGTGGTCTGGAAATTGGCAATGAAGATAGAAAGTGCAATATCACATTGCAAAAAACGCAACATTTAACCATAGCTCATTGTTATATACTTAAAAATGAAATAAGTAACAAATAGTTATTGACCACGGCATGCAACGGTTGTTGACCATGGTATCTGCGAGTGCGAGGGTGGCTAAAATATTTGTAATGGCTAAAAGTCATGAAAAATATTTTTACCACGGCTCTTAGCCATGGCAAAAAAAAAATTCTTAGTAGAAAATTTATGTTTTTGCGTTGATTTTATCTAATAATAGACAATAATAATTATTTATTAAATTTTTAGTCCGTAACTATTATAAATGTAACCAGTAGTCATTTTTTTTTTTTTTATAGTGTAGAAGGGTTAGGACTTGATGGGTACATCGAAAAGTTTGTGGGTGAGGGTTTTCAGATTCTTGCAGCTAATTCTTTCAGATTTTTGGAGGTTAGTGTGTGCATGCATCTCTCTTTGTGTCTATTATTTACTTAGCTCGAATATTGCATACCGTTCTCATTTTTTCTTTGAATGAAACACAGAAACCATTACATAAAATAGTACTTTTTATTTGGGCTAATTGCATTTAGATCCCAAGTGAAACTACTAAATTATACTTTTAAAAATAAGGATATGAACGTCTTTTCACAATGAGGAACAAACATTTAGAAGATTCACACTTTTATATATAGTATAGATATAGATTTGATAGTATTTACAACTTGTTTACTTAAAATGAATACCGACTGTACAATTTGGTGTGACCGCTATAGATATTAAGCCATGGGAAGTACAAGTGAATGTCCAAAAGACAGGAATCTGAATAGCTGTGGGACATGGACCTGCTTTATCAACTCCAAGTGCGCTAGCGACAACACTGCTTGATCAAACAGAAGGAGCGCACTTCCAGCCCATTGTGTATAAGGACTATATAAAGGGGTGAATAATAATTTATCCCTTTGTGATATTAAAAATAATCACATTATTCTCTCATGAAAAAATATAATAATTTATCTCCTATACTTTTTAAAATGAAGCATTTTACTTCCTTATATAGAGATGTAAATTGCTTCATTTTAAATATCATAGGGGGTAAATTGTTGTATTTTAAAAAATATATGGAGGTAAATCGCTATTTGTTTTTTCATACTTTTTAAAATGAAATAATTTACCTCCTTATACAGGGATTTAAATTGCTTTATTTTAAAAATCATAGGGGGTAAATTATTGTATTTTAAAAAATATAAGAAGGTAAATCGCTATTTATTTTTTCATAAGGGGGTAATTTGCTCATTTACGATATCACAAGAGGATTGCTTGTATTTTCCCCCTATATAGAGCTATAACAGAGCAACACCACACGAGGAAAAAGTTCATTGCTGCTCGTGAGGAAAAACAAGGGACTCCAAGGCGCGTAACAAATTTCCTCTCTCTCTCTCTCTCTCTCTCTCTCTCACGCATAACAAATTCCCTCTCCGCATCTGTTGATTCTTCTTAATTTGGATTCAAGTCAAGAATAAGAGCAAATCGAAACACACTAATTAATAGTGATGACTTGATTCTTTCTTCCCTAGATTTCGTGCTTTCTAGCAAGAGGAAGGACTTTCGTTCTTAGTGTGGTGTGTACAACCTCTAGAGGGATTCTACACTTGAATCCTTGAGTTAAAAAAACTTGGAGAACGAAACAATTCTAGAAGCCGATTGAAGAAAACGAGTTTTCGATTTAAATAATGCCTTTCTCACTTTAATTCTATAGGCTTTTACCCACTATCTTGTTTGTTGTAATCCTTCGTTTATAATACACCAAACGACCAGAAATATCAAGGGGACATCCCTTGATCCGGATTTGATTAGTTTTCAATTTTTGAACTTTTCACACTTCTATCGACCTCTCGAGCCAATCTACTTCCTTTCAATGGTGGTGATCTGGGTCGTATTATTCGATCTCTTGAGACGATCTCACTACAGATGAACTAACTTTTCCGAACCAAATTTTGGGTTCCTTGAGAATAAAACACGAATCGTGAGCTCGTCGGGCACGTCCCCGACAATGACCCTCCGACGCTCAAGTTAGGTTGATCGAGAGAAATGTATGCGATCTCAAAGTTCGAGCTTAATTAATGCACACCAGTTACCTTATTTATGGCGTATCAGGGTCTATTTATAGGACACAGTTGTACGTCGAATACTGGGCCACGTGGCCTTATCCTGTCGGTGTGCGGTCTGATCGAACGGTTGTCATTGTCCGGATCTTCGGCCAGTCTATGCGATCCGGGTCGGATCCTCCGCGACCCGCCCGCTATAAAAACACGCGGATCCTGATCGCATAATGACTAAAATACCCTTAATGAAGGTTAGTTTGGTCTTTCTGCCGGTGTGGTGTGTATATACCCATCATTACTCCCCCACTTTTTCAAAGTGCACGACCGTGGCCTTTGAGGAAGTCGAAGCGTTGCATCCGTCGGATATCGGGGTAGACACGTGGTGACATCTTGTCAGTTTGTCTTGCGGCGCGCATCCTGAGAGGGGCTTGTCTATAAATACCGCAAACGTTCAAAACTTTCCGCCTGCCCCACACATTTACAACCTGAAGTTCGAATTCGATCTGCAGCTTCCAGAGCCATCCTGTTCTAAGGTACGATATCTTCCAGCTCTAACTCAAACTCTAAGTCGCGTCCCGGTTCGGGATCTTTTGCGATTCCCTCTGAATCTGCATCTGGGTCTGCGTATAGGTCGGGGTCTGGGTCCGCATATAGGTCTGTGTCAGGGTCTTCTCACGGGTCTTTCTCTACTTCCCCGAAAAGGAACAAACAGTTTCCTATTTCAAAACTTGCTGATAAGCAAGCTGGTCCATCGGTTCTTGCTAGATTCCAAGATAGGCTCGCCAAAAACCCTTGGGAAGCCGTGGTCAGTAAGGTAAGGACATCGGTTCTTAGTATTAGAGAGAAATACCACATTCCATCCGATTATGACATCATCATCCCTGCCACTTTTGATCGCATGCACCGTCCCCCCGAGGGTTTTAGTGCTTTTTCTATCAAACATCTTGATGCCGGACTGCGATTTCCTTTGGCTCCTCCTGTGGCCGCGATTTTGAATAAGCTGGGGCTATGCCCCATGCAACTCTCCCCAAACTCTATTACTCATATCGTCCTTTTTGTCGTAATAATGCAATACGTAGGTTTAGATCCCAGTTTTGACAATTTTTGGAGTCTGCATTCTTTCACCACTTCGAAGCGATCTGGAAGTAGAGGTTTCTTCTATCTTTCGGCCAAGCCCGAATGTGGGTATCTGAGCGCCCTAAAGTCGAATGCAGGGGTCTGGTTAGATCGCTATATTTTCATTCGATCTCCTAGCGGTGTCTGGCCTTTTAAAAATGAGTGGACCAAGTATAAACCCATTCCAAAAACCAGTGGAGGGGGACTCGAGGGTGATCAAATAAGGAGTCTAACGTCTCATAGGTATGATCCCAAGAAGCTTCTCTCTGAGAAAGTTTTGCAACTTTCTGGGCTCTCTCCAGCGTCCCTCCACATTGAAGAGTCCTTAGGTGATCTTCTCTTCTCTTGTTGCTCTAATTGTCCTGTTCGAACCCGCTTACACGCCTGTCTGTCTGTTTTGCAGATAGCATAATCATGAGTTCATGTAATGCCTTACGGATGCAGGCAGTTGCGAACAAAGTGGACAAGGCGAAGACCAAGGGGAAGCAGGTCGCCGAGTCCGGCTAACCGCCAACCCATCCTTGTAGACAGCGAAGAGACTCCCTCCCAACCTCTCCTCGGGTATAACTCCAGCGACCTGGAGCTGAATCTAGATACTATCAGCGGTGATCAAGGGGGGGAATATGAGAAGCTGGATCGGGGTGGCTGGGAGAAGCCAAAGAAAAGAAAACGGTCTTCATTGAAACATGGGCAGGGGGAAGGATCGAAGGGGAAGGAATTGGCGGGTCCTTCCGATTTTTCAAAATCTCCACCCCAACGGCCTAAGAGTTTGAGCAGGATAGCTCGGGAAGCTGCGGACAAAACCAGCCAAGAAGACGAGCGAGACAGGTTTTTGAAGCTGGAGCAGCTCGCTTCACACTGGGAGGAGGCTCGGGGGTTTGCAATGGGTTCTCAATCGCAGTCTGATGCACCTCCGGGGAAACCTTCAAAGTGGGATAGCTTCTCCAGCACGGTGCTTTTTGCTGAAGCGGAGGGAGAACCTTTCGATGTGTATAACTCGTTGACCTCCCTTCCCGATCAGGGCTCCCTGGTTATGACCAGTCCCGTTCGGGTCGAGCAATTTGGGGCCCATGCCATGCTGCAGGTAAACTTTTATTCTTGGATCGCCCTATCCGTTCGAACCTGGATAACGATGCGATCTTGCAGGGTTTAACATTCCTTCGGAGCTTGTCTTTGAAGTGCACATCCTATCGTAAGAACTACATCATGACCGATAGGAAAGTGAAGGAGCTTCAAGCCCAACTGGTGGATCGGGACAACCAGGTGTTGAAGCACGCAGACGAACTGCTGGCCTATGCAGAGAAGATTAAACAGTTATCGGGCGAGCTTGACGTCGCCAAGAAGGAGAGGGAGATCGCCCTATCTGAAAGGGAGGTTGCCTTGGCTGAAGGCAGGAAAGAAGGGTTCGATGCTGGTCGGGAGGCTGAATTGGCGGAAGGCCATACACAAGGTTTTGAAGAAGGCCAATCTGGTCGTATCTCTCTGGAGGAACACCAAAAACTCCTGGCTGGATCTCGGATGGCAGCTGTCCGTGATTTCCTAAAGACGGACACTTTTACGACTGCCTTGGAACTCAAATCCACTGACTCGTTTGCCAAAGGTTATAAGACCTGCGAGTATCAAATTGAAAAACTTGGCGGGTTCCAAGAGTCATTTGATCGCAGCCGGTTGGATATTACTCTTGATGGCGATCTCCAGCCTTATCCTCCTGACCCTGAACTGAAGGACGATGAGTTCATGATCTTGCGTGCGGAGTTAGAAGTTGAGGCTGAAGAAAAAGATGACGATGGCGAAGTTGCTTGAACTTCTCCCTCTTTTTGATAGAATTTTGTCTTTTTTGTATGACCCTTTCTTCCCTTCGATATATCGGGAACACTGACTTGTACATTTTAGGGGAATCGATCCGTGGGCATAGAGAACTTGTAAATGCTAATTCATCAATGAAATTGTTTTTTCCATTTGGTGTGTTTGCTTCCTCCTTCCTCTTTACGATCTTCTCTCTGTTCGCATAAGAAAACGTCTCTTGCTTAGGACGCGTCTTTTTCAGTTCGCGTTCGAAGTGCGTCTTTCCCAGATCGTAGTTTTTGTTGAACGCCTCTTTTTCAGTTGGCGCGAGAAGCAAATCTTTTTCAGATCGTGCTTTTTGGAAGCGTCTTTTTCAGTTCGCGTTCGAAGTGCGTCTTTCCCAGATCGCACTTTTTGTTGAACGCCTCTTTTTCAGTTGGCGCGAGAAGCACATCTTTTTCAGATCGTGCTTTTTGGATGCGTCTTTTTCAGTTCGCATTCGAAGTGCGTCTTTTTCAGTTTGCGATTTTTGGGCTGTTCTGCTTAGTGAATAACGGTAAAGTCTTGAAAAGCGTACGAATAACAAGATAAGCAACGAAAAAGCTACTCAGTTTTATAAATTGTTTCAAGGAAATTACAGTTTGCACAGAATTTAGGAAACATCTCTCGGTATACAAATTTGAGTTTCACACCCTTCGGGGCTTTTCTTGGTGTGCGGCCTCATCGCAGTTGATGGCCTTTCACAGGCTCCTAAATGTGCGACCTCGTCGCGGTTGATGGCCTTTCACAGGCTCCTAAGTGTGCGACCTCGCCGCAGTTGATGGCCTTTCACAGGCTCCTTAGTGTGCGACTCCCCCGCAGTTGATGGCCTTTCACAAGTGAGAAGGGACGTATGAGACAAGGTGTGAGAGCTGCCAAAAATATGAGATAATGTCTCATGCGTATTTTTGGCTGCTCTCACACTTCGACTCCCCCGCTCGCTACCCTAAGAGGGAGCTGGTGTATAAACACTCCACTCGGGAGCAAAACGTTGGCATTTGGGGAAGAGCTCCTTTAGTCTCTAGGAGGGGGAGGACGAACACCTGTGACCGTTAAACAAGTGACAACTTGTACAGGGATCAAGACCAGTGAATGGTCAAAAGAGCTTCCTTTAGCCCTCTTCGAGGCCAAGGGTTGGCAGGTTGTTTTACATTAAATTCGTTGGAGGTGGGCGTACCTCCTAATACACTAGCGAAGAAAACAGGGGTAGCCTAGTGCCCGTTAGAGATAATTCTTGAACATCATTACGTCTGAAAAAGGAAACACTTAAAACTTAGAAATAGACAACAAAAGCAAAATAGAACAAATAGAATGACACCAAATTTACCAAAGGCTCCATCTAAGGAACCTCCATGGGACTCAACCCAAAATGGAAAAGGAATTTTCATCTATTAATCTTTTACAATCGTAAAGGTTAGGAGTCAACCCCTCTAAGTGGGTCGATAATTCTACACTTTGGTTGGAAATAGAGATGGGTCTAGTTGGGGGGAGGTCTGACAACCACTCATAGGGGAAATCCTATAACATAGGAGGAAACACAAAAAAAATGACCTCTTTTTCAGGTCTTAGGAGCGTTGGGGACAGGAAGAAGTGGACTCCATAACAGGGAGAGAAGTGGAAAACACGAGGTTCATATTTTTTCAACTGAAAAGAAGAATAGAAGTTTCTGCCCTACAACTCCATGATATATTAATAGTATAACAAAGATGGCCAGTAGGCGAAAGGGATAGGGAGCAAGTTGGTTCAGAGGGACCCTAAATGTGCGGGCCATATTACTGTAAGAAGGTTGAATAAAAAAATTTAGGCCCCTTCACATCTAGGTACTGAAGAAACACAAGTAGTTGGGAAGAGGTTTTGATTTTTAGGATGACTATTTAGGTGGAGGGGAAGTATTGTAAATTAGTCAGAGATCCCATAATCCTTTTTTAGTCACCATGCATCCACCTCCCAAAATGTGGAGGGCAACTCTATCCACAAGGATAAGGCTAGTGACCCTCATTCCCTCATCCTTAAATAGATGAGCTTGTCATTCGCCTCCTCAGACTCTCTTCTCAATTGCTCTCTCTCATCTTCATCCTCCTTTATGGAAACCTCCCCCTCCCTCTCCTTAGTGCCTCCTTCCTCCCCCTCCAAGGGTTCGTCTATCAAATAGCATTGAACTACAACTTGCCGAAGGCTCCACCATTGGGGCCCACAAATGGAAAACGAGCTAGGACCTATCCCTTGTGAGGTCGCTTCAATGGGATCATCATCGACAAGCACAGGAACCTCTCCATGAAATGCACTAATTCACTGAAGAATGCCATTTTTAAAAAAAAAAAAAACTCTAAGAAAGCAAAAAAGGGGAAGAAACGCGAAAACTTCACAATAGAATAACAAAATAAAAACATAAAAAAAAAATGCAGAATCAAATCGGAGGAAAAGAAAGTAAGGAAGAAATGAAGAAGGCATGCTAAAAAACCTACAAAAATTGTTGGCGCAAAAGCATTGGACGTGGAAAGAGAAAAGAAGGAAATGCACAACAATGAGCAAGAGGGGGGGGGGGGGGAAGGGCTATAAAGACCCTTATATTCTCTCTACTGGTAATCGCATATAATTGGCGGTTATATTAGGATAAAGACCCGCAGGGGCTATTACATTTAACCGTTGTTACTACAACTTTGAGACATATGGGTGCGCGCCATAATTAGCCCTGCTGCCAAAATCTTTTAAAATCTCACTTATTCACCCTCTTTAGAAAGGGGATTTGGAGGACTACGGATGACAAAGAGATGGGTCTGGGCCGGGTTTACCCAAACCTAAGATCCATCCAAGATAATTTCACCTTTCCCCGCCCCAACCCACACCGCCTCTTTAAAACCCCGCAAACTTACTCACATCACTTTCATGCACAATTTACAAATTTGTTGAATTGTTAATTAGAGTTAAACAACTTAAATTGTCAATTTAATTAGATTGATTTGAAGACTTGAATGAATTTATGTGAACTAAAGACTAATAAGTTGAATTGTTAATGGGTGAATTAGATTGGAGATAGATCAACTAATAGTGTCTCAAATTATGTATTAAAAATAACATTATTTTAGCTGTAGATAATTTCAATAAGGCATAGTTTTCAATTTAAAATGAATTGTATAAGACAAAGTACATGTTCATTTAAATTATTAATTTTTTCATCAATTAATATCATTTACGATCTATAATGAATTATATAATACAAAGAATACATTCAACTAATATCTTATTTTTTAATAAGTAATATCAATTTAGATATTAATACCTTAACATTGTTTTCAATCTAAAATGAATTGTATAAGATAAAGTATACATTCATCTAAATTATTAGTTTTCTCATTAAATATTATTATTTTACAATCTCTATTAAGTATTATCATTTTTACAATCTACAAATAATATATTCAACTAATTTTTTATTTTTCTGGTTTCTTATATAGAGTTGGATATATGCAAAATTGTTGAAAGATTTACATATAATATCATAATTTTTTATTAACTGTGTGTTACATATGAATAATAAATAATAAAAAATATAATAAAATATGAGCTAGTACAAAACCCGTATCCCTCCCTGAACCCGACTGGGTCCGAACCCAATAAATTTCAACCCTCCAAAACCAATTCCTAAACGGGCTAGGTCTAGGTTTGGGTCTAGGACGAAGCCCCAATTTTTGGTCCCAATTTTCATCCATATGGAGGATAAGTCCCTAACAGTCAGGAGTCCAAGCTGGAGGATTCCCTCTAGTACGTGGAGTCTATCTCCTAGCAACTCTTTTAAGTCCCAAGGGGATCGGGCTCTCTTAACTAGTAGGGGCAATAGATATACAAGGGACCCTCCCCTGTAAAAGGTAACATTTTCTTTATACTAACAAGCATAGAAACACTATTGCACCAACATTGTGGCATTGGACTATTATCCTACATTGTTCAATTCAATTCTTATTTCTATCATCATTTACTGACTTGAACATTAGAGTGCCGTCGAATTTTTCATAAGTCCCCTTTCTAAGACTTATGTAAAGTTAGGCCTAAGATCTCGACTTGAAAATACATAATTGAACAACTTTTTGCTCGCATCATCTATATACAATAATCTTTCAAATTTACACCTTAAAGAAAAATATAAATAATATTGTAACAGGTAAAGCTTAAAATATATGTAATAACTGGACAATGAATATTATTAGCATTATTGTGGAATATTACAATAGAAGTAGTTGATACTACATATGTGTTCAATTAGATAGATTTTTTCATTAAGAAATATTAACAAATAATTAGTTTAAAAATCAAAATCATTTAAAGTACGATAATAATAATAGATATAATAAAGAAGGATACTGTTACAAAAATACAATAGTAACTAAGATAAAAATAGCAAAATATACATTAAAAAACGACTACAAATAAAAAACTTATTATCTTAATAAATTGAATTCTTATACAAAATAAATAATAATTAAGAGATTTTCACTAATCAATTCTTTTTAAAAATATTTGATGATTCTTTGTACATCACTAATATATAATACATTTACCTTGAAATACATGTTTTTAGCAAGTGAACGATCGTGATATTCTTTTAATATATTAAATGAAACAAAAGATTCATTTAAATGTAAAATAAAAAATTCAATCCAAAAGTCGTACTCCATGGACCATAATGCAAGGTAAAGCAGCCCAAACCTTTTCTGTAAAAATATACATATGATCCTTGAGCCGATGCTCTAGTCCAATAGAAGTAGAAGCTACCCATACCTTTTTTCCAAACCAAAAATGAAAAGATATTTAGAGAACGTATGGAGCGGCCAAACAGAGCCTAAACACTCTTGAAAGTTTCCAACATTGCTTGCCCTTTCAAGAGTTGCATCCAACATATATTTGATTTAATGTAATTTATTTTTTGGTGTTGGGTATTTATCTTTCAGCGGAAGCTCGATTAATCCTAACTCAACTATTATAAATTTATGAATTTTGAACCTTTAAATAACACAAGCCAAATATACAACAATAATAATTACAAAAATATAAAGAAGTCGAATAAAGAATATCGGCTTATGGAGCCAAAGATCTGAGGTGGTCGACACGGCCACAAGAAGGCCGACGACCTACGCACTCACGATTGCTCCTTTCTCACCAAGAGTAACATCACTTGTTCACTAAGAACTTAGGACACAAAGCCAACCACAAAAAGATTCAAGAACACAAAGGATTTTGCTCTAGTACTTTTCGATTATGTATCCACAAAAGAGGTAATTTATACCGGTAGAAGGGACGAGATAGAGGTGAGGAAGGCGGTGGAGAGGGTTCCCAACATCCTTGGGAAACCTCCATTGAAGATTCAAAGGGGGAGGAGAAGTCAAGGAGGCGAGTAGGGAAGAGAAAGGGAGAAACCGTTGCTGCCAAGTGAGGGAAATGAAATTTGGGTTAGGTTTTAGGGAGTTTAATCATTTATCGGGTCAGGTATGGGTATGAGCTGGCAAGTTGTGGGCTTAGTGATCAAAAGGGCCATCCAGTGAGTGCATTGAGCCTTACTCAATTGGTCATAGGCCAAAATTATTTCACATTTTTGATATTACAAATTGATAAATTATATTTTTATGAAAAAATAATAATTCATCCCTTGTATTTTTTAAAATGTAGCAAACCACCTCTCTGTTTAAGGAAGTAAATTGCTTCATTTTACAAAATATAAAGGATAAGTTGCTGTATTTTAAAAACACAAGGAAGTAAATTGCTATTTTTTTGTTCATAGGAGGATACTTTATTCATTTACAATATTATATGAGGTTGCTACATTTTTTCCTATAAATTTCAAGACTTTAACCATGCCTTCGACTTCCATAAATTTGGTATCATTTACATAAATTTGTATCAGACAAAATGAATCTGGATAAGTAAAAACACTTGCAGCTTCAAGTTTCTCTTGAGGGATATAATCCATACAAACCATATGATACACTATACGGCAAAAGTATCGACAGGTTTACGCCCACCATGGATTTTCACCTGTCCTAAAATCAGTTTCAACCCATGGAACGAACACTACCTTCCCGTCATCCACATCAGCATGAGCCAAGGCCAAGGACTGCATCCAACAGTAATGTAGAAAATTTCAGCAAGAAGTATATCGAAAAACCAAAGTTGTACAATTTAGTGTTTTAACTTCCAAGCTATATAAGTTAAAAGATAAGAAAATACTCAGAATGTAAGAAATAGTTTTCTATTCCTCGACTAGCTAGTCCCGAGAAACCATAGAGCTATATTTGAATTGATGGATTTCGATTTGAGGGAAAGGTTTGAAACAATGATTTCAAATGATTCGGAATCAAGAGTGTATTTGAATTGATGAATTTGGATTTGAAGGAAGGATTTCGAGAAAGGATTTCAAATGACACCATTTAGAAAGAATTTGAAATCCATCCGTTTTCATCAACACATAGTTCAAAATTAGAATGAAAGCATTTGAAATCCTTTAAATTTAGAATGATCAAAACATACTCAAAGTATTCATTATTAACGATTTGAAATCCGTGGTTTCAAATATTTCAATCTAAATGCAACCCAGAAGAATTTGAAATTCATCAATCTTCTAAAAAAACATAGTTTGAAATTTAAAGTTGGACGATTTGAAATCCTTCGATTTTAGAATTATCTAAACAAATTCAAAGGATTTGTCACAATTTTAAATCCATCAGTCCAAATACAACCTTAAGGGTGCATTTGGATTGATGGATTTGAATATAAGGCATGAATTTGGAGAAAGGATTTGAAATGAATAAACTTGGAAAGAATTTAAAAATTCATCATTATTCAGCAAAACGTATTTTAAAATTAGAATTGAACGCCAACATACCAACGGAGCAGGTCCTCTAACAACTCTTCCTTGATTGTTGTATTGGGATCCATGGCAAGGGCAGATGAACTTGTTCTCAGCAGCATTCCACGGCACGACACAACCAAGGTGGGTGCAGACGGCGTTGATACCGTACGTTGCAAGTGTTCTGTCGCTCTCCACAACGAGGTAAGTGGGATCACCCTGAAGTTCATCAAAGCATTAAAACATCAACTCTATGCTTCCTTATACATAAGAGTTCTACGTGAAAAAAGGCATCATATAAACATAGATATACCTATATTATTAGCAATAACTTATAGGTATTCCTTGAAATTGTGCATATTACAGAAATAACAACCGAGTTTGAGAAATTATTGTGACAACTATTGTGCTGCCATGATTTATCTTAAAAAGTTCCCCTGCCCGTCTGCTAGTCTTTAAAACTACATTTGAACGGAAGGATCTGGAGTAAGAATTTCAAATGACTTCATACCATCTTAATCATATTGTTTTGGGCGAGGACAAACCATCTAATCTTGATTACTATGGAAAGATGTTATCTTGCTTTTTGGTCATAGTCTTACGCTCTCTATGTAGTTCCTATAAGACACCAAAGAACAAGAATTTTCAACCTTCGAGTGTCAACCATGTGTAAGAGGATCGAAGTTTCTCAATGTTACTCTTCCATATATGTGAATGCTATACATACCAAAAGAAACTAACAAATATCAAGAGTTGTCCCAGTTATTTAATTGCCTTAAGTCTAAAAACCGAAGCGCAAAAATCAGTATAAAAAGATCCACCAGTTCATCATTTTGATGATTGAAAAATCTTGTTTAAAGAGTATCCTCCGTTATTTTCAGCATCATCACCAAGAATTACGCAGTGTAAGGTCATCTATCTATGTGTCTTAGTGAATTTCACATCCACAATTCACTCTTCGAGTGTTTTCGGAGGTTTTATCACAGAGAGTTCTATGACAATGACCAAAACAACATTGTTCAACAACCTTAATTCCTGGCTGAAAAGGACTTTATATAGTAATAAAGAGATTAAAGCCAATAAGTGATCTATTTTGCAACTAGATCAATAATTACCTTCAGCCCCTGTGTAAGTGTCCGATCGCCAGGTCCATGGTTTTTGAGCCATTCCGCTGCAATAACATCATTGCCTAATGCATCCTTGGCAACGGTACCACCACCAGTCCCTCGGCCACTGCTCTTGGTTCATAAAGGACATGCAATGTTATCTCACAAGAAACCAAAAGTTAAATTGCTTTATCCGAATAATTTGGGAGTAATTTACTCATTTGCAATATCATTAGATTAAATTACATTAAATCCAAACATTTACGTACAAACAAAAAAACAAAAAAGAAAAGGAAAACTGACCCAGGTGGAACAAAGAAGTAAGTATAGGGCAGCAGCATTCCACCAGAAGGCAGAGCAATAGCACCAAGAAGCAGCAAATTCATGAGCTGCCTCTTTCCCATATCAGGCACCCGATCATCCCATCTACTTATTCTTCCCATTCTTCAAGCACTTTGAGAGCGCCACGTGTGAAGATGGGTTCATCCCATTCTTCCCAGAGCACAGCTGACGGAAAAATACCTCGGTTAAAATCGTATGTTGCACAGTTACGAGTTAATTGTGGGTGAATTACCTGAGAAGGGGTGATGGCTGGGGACAGCGCAGCTGAAGAAGCCATGGGGAGCAGTTTCAGTGTGAGTGACGAGTGGTGGGTGTCGGCTTTGTGGGGGTGGAGGTATAGGAAAAGATGAAGGGATGATTGGAGAAGGGCGTGCGGGCAACTGATGACCACAAGAGTTGGGAGATAAGGAGGTATTCGTACAGCCACACGTTAGGATATTGGGAGTGAGGATCTAATACCAATTGACAAAACTTTGGTCCGAATAGGCTTATCTATATTTTGGTCCGAATAGGCTTATCTATATTTAACGGGTTTAATGCTTATTTGATATTTTAAATAAATAAACTATTTTTGAATTAAAAAAAAGCTATTTTTTTTTTGTCTACGATTTAAAATATAGTAATTTATATTTTTATTTAATAAAATAAATTATTTTATTTTAAAAAATATATAGAGATATTATGACATCATTATATTATTTCTTTTTGTATCGACGAAACTTTAAAAATAATTTATTTATTTCTTTTTTAATAAGATGTTTTGATTTATATATTTTATTTTTATTTATAATATATTTTAAAATTTATTTATTAAACGGATGACAAACTATGACCGCCAGTACTATTATAAAGAGGAAGGTTGTTTCCTCTAATAAGTGACACTTACCTTACGATGCTTATCATTTCTTTCAATTTTTGCCTCCATGGAAACTGAATTTAATCGCCACCAATCATTTGATTGAGTTAACAATATTACTCTCCTCTTTGAAGGACCTAGGTTGTCCCTACCCCACCCTCATTGTACTGAAAAAAAAATAAAATAAAAGAAATTTAATTTAATCATGATGTTTTGACCTAATTGTTAAGGCTGAAATTCAATAAATGCAATGGGACGTGTGAATATTTATATCGCTTTATGTAAATTTATTAAAATTTATTTAGTTATTTTTAATTATATTGATATTTTGATTGAATCGATGTATTATTCAATTTATTAAAATTTTAATGTAATTATACAATTTTCAATTAAAAAAATGAATTTCAAGTTGAAGGAGTGTATTTGTTAAGATTGCCAAGAGGAAAAGTGATAATTACATGGAAATGAGGTATTTCTCGTACCAAAATTTATTAGCATTCATCCATGCATACGAAGCATAAATAAAGGGGAGAAGAATTTGAATTACTCTTTCATTTGTTTCATATTGTACACCAACTTGCGCCTTTCACGTGTTTAATTTTATTTTTTTTAAAATAAGAACGGTGAATTATTATTAATTAAAATAAATTGATTATAATTATTTCTGTCGAATATCAATATTTAAAAAAGATCATTACAACAATCATACTGTAATCAATGATATCGAATAAACTAATCTAACCAACAACTACTATTATAGTAGAATCAACACCTACTGTGCAATAGAAACAACATCTTGCACATAATGCGGGGTTCGAACCGATGATCTCTAAGGTCATGGGACCTCAACTTCGTGAATTAAATTGGGCTTCATTCACCACGTGTTTAAAATTCTTAAGAATAGATTAATAGGAAGATTTCCCAAAAGATTGTTCATTCATTTCTTTCTTTTTCGTGGGCAAAATCCTGTTTTGATACCGTTAAGAAAGGCTAGTTTTGTTTTTAGTACTACAATTGTTACGGGTTCGGATTTTGGTACCATTAAACCTAAAAATAAACCTTTTCGGTCCCATAAAGTCATGTGCGACACAAAATAAATAATACAACACATTTCAAAATAAAAGATAGAATCTGTAAACATGAAGCAAAATAAGTAAAAGGGGGGTGTTTGTTTAAAATCTTAATCTAAAACTAAATAAAAAGGGAACACTTAAAAGAGGGAGTAAATATGAGGGAATATTCCAGTTAAAGACATGATCAAACTCAATTCCACGATTGATCATAGATGCAAAGATGATGATCGTTCATGATAGATAAATTGATTATGGTCATTGATACGACCTAACAACCTCACCTTGGCGTTAGTCAAGGAACATAAGTTGACTAATCTCTAATTAGTAGACAACCTTGAGAACGTTCTCAAAATTTAATCTACTGATAGTATTAAAAACTAGAAAGGCCCAATTCTAACCAATAAATTCCTGCAAGAATTTATTTAAGTTAGATTGTGCATTCCCCACAACATAATGGAGCACTACGACATGATCAATTATGATGTGTTACCACTAGTTATTGAACTAAACAAATAATTACAGATTCACGAGTTCAATTGGCTAGGCAAATATTTTTTACAATAAACAATGGGTCTTATCATTCATAAATCATATTATTTGTAATAAAAATATAGAGAACAACACAAATATTAATATAAATGAAAGTAGAAAGCATAATTTAGATCTCACAACTCATTGTTGGAATTAAGCATTAACCGAATCTTTAACCAAAATTAAAAAAATTAGCTAGACATGCTCATAGAAGAACGCATAAGAAGAAAAGAGTAAAATATCATAAAAACGGAGAGAATGTTTAGAAAAGAGCAACAATCGGATCTAACGTTGTTCATATGGTGAACTAAATGAATATTTATATTGACTAGTAGTTACCTAATCTTACTAGTACTAGTAAAAGTAGATTCCTAAGAAAGCTAAAAGACCTGAGGAATTAAAACTATTATGCCAAAGAGTTTATTCCAACAAGGTAAGTTCCCAATCAGCCATAGGTAACCTAATCAGCCATAAAACTTCCCAAAATTTGTCTGTTGTACTTTCCTTCTTCAGTCACTTTCCCGCAGACCCACACCTAACTGGTCATTCTAATCTGTCAACATGTTGATTGTGGTCTCTTTCTTCCTTTTTGGTCCCATCAATCTATTATAACACTTGATTAGGAGTATTTTAGCCTTAAAAGATTAGCAAGATATCACTGAAATTATAATAAAAATATACTCCTATCAAATATCCCCACTCTGACTCTTTGTCCACCAACTGCAGTCTGCATTTACTCTCCACAAGCCATCCCCATCCAACTCAATCAAGATGATACCCCTGATCCTCTTTTTGGACCCCTATCTCATCCCACCTGGGTGCTACGCCTCCCCTGTCTGTCGGGATCCTATTGGAAACCACCCCCACAGGTCGTGAAGTAAAACAGAACCGTGACTAAAGCCCCATTGTCCCTACCTCCCATTTCCATGTTCATAGCAGATGCCCCTACTACCATAGTCTCGAATAGGTAGACGGAATAAACTCAACCGACCATTTGCCCTCATGCACCCGTCTTTACCCTCGCTCGTATCCAGCCCCCACCCCTGCAGGCCATCCCTACCTCCATCCTCTATCAGCCTGGATCTAACCCCATCAATCCCATGGCCATCCTGTCCTAGTACCAGCCCATTTCCCCTGGTTCGTGTCCTACATCGCACTCACACCCTTGTTACCTACTCTAGTTAGAGGCCACCTCTCTAGCATCCTCCGCATACTTCCCCGCACCGGTCTCCTTCGCTACCGTACCACTCCAGCTTATCTTAGCAAAGTCACCAAAAACTACAGAACCTTGCTTCCCCTCTATTTGCACCACTGACGCTCATCTACTAAACAACAACCCCCAACTGGTTCACTTTTGACCTGGCTCGAGGAAACAGAACTGCCCTAAGCCAATGACCATACAATGTCTCCATCCCCTGATCCACAAAGTCATTGAAACGAAGCTCATAGTACTTATCAATATGCTAAAGCTTCTCGCATAAGGAGTAGAAATTGTTATCAATAGAAATTGTCATTTATAGAAAAAGTTTACGAGTATCTCATCCCCTAATGTAGATTGGATCGATATTGGCCGTTTAAGCAGGAGATTGTTATCAATGGCCACTCGAACATGCAACATAGAGCCACAAAAACACCTTGAATAGTTCGTCTGCATATTCTTAAACTATCCCACCTGATTTCCTATCAACATAGTTATTCTTAGGTTCATCATACTTCATGGTAGGTGGTGAATATGCATATAGAAGCCACACTAGTTCAAATTGACCTACATTGAGTTCTCGTGCTCATGGATTCTATTAAGAACAATTACGTTTTTTTCGAAACTCCACAGTCACCCCTCCAACGCCCTATTTCTAGCATAATATGATTGAAACAAAGCAAGAATCGCCCTCTATCTACAAGCTAAATCTGGGCGCCCCTACCCAGACTGAGCATACCCTGAACAAATGTGTTGAATGCTTCAAACTTTGGCACTCACAACGATAGTAGCTGTCCTACGAAACATAATTGATGGTTCTTAAAATCTACATGCCAAAGGCCCTCAGGCATTGAAAGGTTGTGGATTGGACAAAGAACGCAGCAAAAGAGCGAAAAGGTAAAACAAAGAATTAACGGCGTTTAAAGGGGGTATCTTTGAACATTCACGGATTATAGGTGTATAAATCATAGAGATCAAATAAAATAACAGTAGATCTGTGATTTAGACTATGGAAAAAGGGAAAAATTGAGAGCATGAAATACAAAAGAATACCTTTTTCGATTTTCACCTCTGATCGGCTACACACGTTGATGTCCTCTTCCGTGTTCATCCATGCAAGACTCCAACATAGGACTCCTCTAATATCCTCCACACCACACTAGGAATATGAAACTTGTTCTCATCTTATAAAGTAACAAATCAGGAAGAGGGATAAAAAAACTACACTATGCTAAGTGTATTTTCCTATCTTCCTAGTTCTTGACTTAGTTCTAGACCAAAAATAACAAGAGATATTGAGAGGGACGATAAAATTCAACCTTAGGGAGAAAGGGGAAAAGACTGTTTTTTGTGTTAGGGTTATGGACGAGTATAAATAAAGTTGGAAGCAAAAGAAGAAAGACCTAGTCAACTAAATTAGTCCCCTATCCCCACCAACTTTCTATGACTCCTCTACCACCTCATTATGGCCGATAATATCGGCCTAAATAAAACCCTATCTGCCGTTTTTCACTTTCCATATAAAGTAAGTTGACTGGCAACTAGGCTTAGTGCATTTGGACCGGGCTCGATTAATTTATTTCAACAAATTAAATTAAGTCCAATAATTAATTTTGTTGAGCAAATTATTTAATGGTCCTCTATGTCTAGCCAAAGCATGAATAAGTTTCTATAGATTTTGAGTGGTCCTCGCACCAAAGAGCTCCATTGCACTATTGGCCTTACTTTGGATAACATTTGTATGGCTTCCGATAATTGGAAACATCTTGATGTATTCCTCCATCTAACATTATCCCTACTAGGCTGAATAGTTCGTATATGATTAGCAATCAAAGTGATGATGGCAAACCAAGAACAAGGCCAACTCCATTCACTCTCTTCCAACACAGTCACAACTTTGCTATCAAATAAGAGTCCCTGTTAACCATGGCAACTGCAGCGACAACCTACTAGACATTGGTTTTTCCATAGCCACGTGTTAACTTCATCTCCATTGCAATACTGGATAACAAATTGTAAAGTAGACTTGAGTTTACGCATTTTCCTCTAAATCTAAGACCCTGTTCCAGCTTGAACGGTTCTAATTGACTTCTGTTTCAGCTTGTTCTCCATCACCCACTGAACCCAAACCAATGTTGAATTTGTGATATCACTTCCCAAAGGTGTCGGGACAAAAGGGCTTTGTTAATTGGCTTGACTGCCCGCACTACAGGTTTGCACACTTAGGTTTAGGATACCTTGGTCGTTGCATGAACGTTGGCCCCAGCTTATAGGAATCTGCTCATCCTCTTCTCAATCTTAGTGACTATTCCTTTTTGGGCAGCAAAAATACATATGTCCAATAGATACGAAAGGAAAATAATACTAACTGAATCAGTTGCACTCTCCTAGTAAATGAAAGTTTATGCCATCTCCATGTTGCAATTCTTCTATCCATTTTTTACAAAGTGACCTACAGTCAGAAATTGATAATCTTGACGAGGATAATGACACAAGAAAGTATTTTATTGATAGCATTCCTATTGAAACCCAAAGACCTCTTGTAATCAAGTAGCCCTTTTTTTTAGCAACCTTAGATTAAAAAAAAAAGTTCATTATTTCCCTTTATTAGTTTCTAATCTGGACAATGCTGCAAATACGGAGAACCCTTCTTTCAAAGTGCTAAGAGAATTGTAATTAGCATAATAAGAAAGAAGGAGATCTTCAACAAAACTAAGCATAAATCATTTAACACCTTTGCATTTACAGTTCTACACAAAATTAACATTTAAATAAATTTGCAGTTTCAAACATAGGTTGAACACTTCCATGACCGATAACATTGGATCCCCCTGCCTAAAGCCTTGGGCTCTTGAGAAAAAACTTAGTGGTTGCCCGTTAATAAGAATTGAATAAGATACCGTAGTAAGATATTTAGAAACCCATC
Organism: Sesamum indicum; assembly: GCF_000512975.1. Classification (NCBI taxonomy): domain Eukaryota; kingdom Viridiplantae; phylum Streptophyta; class Magnoliopsida; order Lamiales; family Pedaliaceae; genus Sesamum; species Sesamum indicum. Next base: position 1,556,494 of record NC_026160.1, on the reverse strand, counting down.
CAACAAAACTAGTGTGAAATCCAAACAGCTTAAAAGTCACCAACAATAAGTCCCATTGAACAGTATCATAAGATTTATGAATGCCCACTTTAATCAAGCAAGTAGGCGGAGAATCTCCTAGAATAGATGATTAGAAAGCCAATTGGATTGGTGATTTTGCAAACTATTCTACAATATTTATTAAAGTAATTTTGCTTTGATGAATTGAGTAAGTATTTAACTTTAGTATATGTTTTTCTTTTGCTTACTAATTACATTAAACGACGCTTTAACGTCACAACATATGCCCATGGACCAATTGAAAAACTCGTGTAGTTGCGCATATGTTCTGGGTATGAAACTAATTTTTGAGGGTTAGCCTAAAACGTTCCAATTCAAGGACCTTGACACTAGCCATCGGGAATCCTAAGAGACTTGCTCTAAGTATTGTATTATTGTATGAGTGTCATGTTCCATTGATGACAAATGTAGGTCATTTATGCAGTTTTGGTAGGTTAGTTGGTAAGGGTTGTTAGCTGACTAAACTGACTCACGAGAATTTTCATATGGAAGCATTAGAGGTTTGATCAGTAGGACTGGTATTCTCAAGTTTGATAGTACAGAATTAGTCCTCACACTTGAGAAATCTTGGTAGTCGCATACATATGAAGGTTCTATCTTAGATCTGCAAGAGGCGACCGTATCTTTGTAATGTCCATTATGCGCCATGTCTAGTGCAGTTGAAGTATATAGTGAGGATAATAGATTTCAAGATAGAATATGTTCCCGGTGCGTATGTGATAGAATGTCTCCTATGCGTCTCTTGAGATGGTTTAAACTCTAAAAAGTCTTTGTCCAAATAGATTGATCGAGTAGGGAATGGTTCCCTAGGTTAGATCAATAGAGTAAAAGTATCTCGAGTATAAAATACAGTTGCCTAGTCAATAATGAAAACCAACGCTCAATTCCATGTCTTGGACTAAGGCTGGAAGACAGTCGACGCAAGGATTATACCTGTATGGAACTCGAGGCCTAGATGTTCACTCCAAAATTCGTCTAATCTCTAGTTTCATGAACTGCTGCTAGACAAACACCCATGATAGTGGACATTTTTTATTATTAGATACTAAGAAAGAACTAATTAAATTTAATTTAATTAATCAATTGTGTTAGACACAAGTCAAATCTAAATAAAGGTGACCCTTATAAAGGTCACACACAAATCATAGAGGAGTTGGAACTCTTCTATGTTAAGGAGTTGAGGGCCCACTCAGCCACAATAGATTACACAAACTAGGTGTGTGTTAGTTAGAGTGATGTGTGTGTTTTTGAAGACTAGGTCTTTTGACATTACATACATCTTTCAACTTCCTCTGTAACCTAAGTGCTAGCCACGAATTTTTTCTTCTTTTTTTTCCCATATCTTGAGTTGTCCTTGAAGGATATTCAAGTAAGAATAAGAGAAATTCATTTACACTAATTAATAATGCAAAACGGTTTTAGTTTCTTCCATCAATCTAATTCTTTCTAGCAACAAAATTACATCTACTTCTAAGGTGTGGTGTGAACTAGCTTTAGAGGAGTTCTACTCTTGGATCCTCTAAATAAACAAATTTGGAGATTTTGAACAATGCTTGAAGCGGAACAGAAAACGGATCAAAGAGGTAAAATTCGTGGTTACTTTTGCATGATTAATTTGTTAATTGCATGATTATGTGCTTTAAATGCATAGTTTAAGTTTGCTAAATTAATTTTGGATATTTTTGTATTTTTCTGAAAGATGGTTTTCTTTGGAAAATACTGGTTTAGTTTAAGTTTTTTATCCATAAAAGAAAAAAATCAGTTTTGGATGAAGGTAGCAGCAGGCTGCTTGGCAGGGGCCGAACGCATTTTGACTGCTATCAACAAGCATATTTAACACCTACTTTATGAGATTCACAATTCCCTTAAATATGATTTTGCAGATAACATTGGAGCACGCAATCGGACAAAAATCAGCCATCGTCAACTACAACTCCACCGTTGGTATTAAAGTCAAGAGTGTGGCATTCGTTTGCTTCAAAAGTATAGAAGAGCTAAAAAATTGCTTGACTGCTGCGCAGAAACTTCCGGACCAACCACAGACCATGTCTTCTTAAAGAAACATGCAGTATACCCATCTGGGCCTAGCGCCTTGAAAGAACAAGGTATCTCTAATCTCCACATGTGAGACCAGCCGCACCATATCCTGTGATGCCTCTTCAGAAACTCTTCCGGTTAGATATGCATCCAAGTGCATGGTCCAGCTGAATATCTATGACACGCCTCTAACCTCCCAAGAGCCTTTCATAGCAGCTAGTAATCTCCGGCACTATTGCATCCTGATCCTGCAATAGCCTTCCATCAGTTGAGTTAAGTTGATAAATTTTTCGTCGAGCTCTCCTCGCACCACCTTTTGAGAAAGAATATTCGGGTGCGATTATCACCACCTTTCAACCAATTAACTTGAGCTCGTTGCCTGATCATGTCTTGTTGTTTAATACAAATAAAACTACGAAAATTCTCCAGTTCCTGCAGCAAGAGCACGGCTGGGAAGTCTTGGAGGAGACTCTACGCCTCTGCAATAAATTTTGTAGCCTGTTGCACGTTGGCAGAGAGGTCTCATTTGCTCTTCTGTTGCTCCCTGAATATCGGCTTAAGTAACTTAAGCTCATGTGTATGGAGTACATGGGAATTCCATATATTTATGCCTCCAAATCCCCTCAACTGTTTCGAGAAACCCTTATGTCATAGTAAGGTAATTATCATATCGAAATATGACCGATCGACTATGTTGGTGTTGGATAGATAGAGTTATCAAAATTAGAAGAGGAATTTTAATGTCGTAGAACTTCGTAGCTGGCCTTGACTAAAAAATTTTGAAAGTTTCCCACAAAGTTTTACGAATAAATATTTTCATAAGTATTTTCATAATAAGGAGCTAATTATCAAGTCAATATTTTTTTTAACTGAATTTGTTGTTAACGTAAATTAGCAATGAATTTTCAGTATTTTGTAGGAAATTTATGTTGTTGTTTAAAGACATTATTTCTTCTTGTGTATTCTAACTCGTTTACTATTTTATTTAATACACATACATCAAGTGTATGGAATATATGTGATCTAATTATTTTAACAAAGATTTTGTATATGTGGTGTGTCACTACAGAAAAAAGATAATAATACTGACAAAATATATTGTGCATATAATTGTCACTAAGAAATTAATAATGTGTCTATAATGACAATGTTTAAGTAGTGACACATGTATAATGACAATGTAGTGAAAACAAATATTATTGTCACTCTGTTTATGTTGCCATTGTACAGTGTGCTAATAATTGTTTGTAGTGACAAATTAATGCAAATTTGTGCCACAAATAATTATATTAAGACAAGATAACAATTTGTTGTTATTTACGATATATATATATATATATATATATTTATACCTTGAAAAAATTTTCTTAATATTTCATTAATATATTATATTTGGATAATTATATCTACATCCTCTGATCTTATGGTTTATTTACATGAATCATCACAACCTTTCTAGAAAGTACAAATACACCCACTAGAATGTTAATATCATCACACAAACCACCGCACTTTTGAAAAATTACACACTCTCGCAGAAACATCAACCACCTTACAAATTATCCTTGCCTTTTGCTGCCAGATGAGATTTACGTAATTACATAAATGTACTTATTTTTTTTCTTTTGTTGTGAACTGAAATGTATATATTAAATATAACAGAAAAGATTGCAATAAAAATTTAAAATAAAAATTGCCATATGAACAAATCTTATAGAAGTATGGTGAGTTGTGAATGTGTATTTGTTACTCATCCAACAATTCTTCCATGGACATATATGTTGAAGCAAAGTAGATGAGCCCCACAAGAGAAAATGTTATCATTCCCAATGAGTTAGTGAGAAAGCGGACCGAGGAGTGAAGTTGAAGTTTCTACACAGTATCTTTTAAAGAAACAGGAGAGCCAACTCTCATCTTTTTCCTCTTATCATTTACTACTCTGCCACCCCACCCCACCCCACCCCACCCCCACCCCCCACAACAAACCATGTACCTTATATAAGAGTGTGTATCAGTAGTGATAAAAAGAGAGAAACAGCATTGAAAAAAGAATAAACCATCATCAATGGAGTTCGATCTTGAAAATCCATTGCCACCTTCCATGGAAAAGTTCCCTTCACTGTTCCATATAGAGGACGAACACATGCCCTCCAAGACTTACCTTCAGGCGCTCAATTCTGCAGACTCAAACCTCTCTATTCGTCGCGAAATCGTCTCCTCAATCTTCTGTTTCTCGCGTGGTTTCGATGCCTTCACGTCGTATCTTGCTACCAATTACATGGATCGTTTCCTCTCCACTCATTCCATACCCGTACGTATGCTCCTCTCTGTCTGTTTATTACACATCTTCTCCACTTGAGATGTCATTAATGGAACAGGAGTATCGAGGTGGTTTTTTTTTTTTTTTAATGTATATAAGTTAAAGTCGTGTTTCAACTGATTCCTTTTGTGGGGTGCAGGATGGGAAGCCATGGATCTTGAAAGTAGTGGCGATTTCTTGCATTTCGCTAGCACTGAAAATGAGGAAAACTGAGTTCTCTGTTTCTGATCTCCTGGTATTAATTCTGCAAATTTTGTTATATCTTAAAACACACACACAAACATGCGTCTGTCTGTGTTTTCCAGAATTTTATCAGTTAATGCTCCACTTCATTATTTTTTCTCTCTTTATGGTGGGCAGAATGCTGGTGGCTTCATGATCGATTTTCTTACGATAGAACGGATGGAGATGCTGATTCTTGGATCTCTTAAATGGCGAATGCGCTCCGTTAATCCCTTTTCCTTCGCCAATTATTTTGTCACATTCTTCAAGTTCAAGGACGATTCATCGATCCAGGCATTGAAAACCAGGGCCTTTGAGATCATCTTCAAAGCTCAGAATGGTTATGATTCCTTAGCAAATTATTACTTGTGAACAGTTAATTTTTAATATGTCTATGGTTTTATGGGCTGAAAATTTCATTTATTTTTGCAGATGTGAAGCTGCTCGAGTTCAAGCCCTCCGTTATCTCCGCCTCGGCCCTTCTCGTTGCCGCCCATGAATTGTTTCCAGTGCAACTTCCATCTTTCAGAGATGCTATCTGCAGCTGTTCTTATGTAAATAAGGTGAAAAAATCATATCAACTACTATATATATGTTTGTTGTTAGTACTCCCATTTCCCACATTAATTGCTTTCTTAATTTTCTGAGCTTCTTTCCCCAAAATGTTTATTACTTATGGGAATAAAATTAAATTCTTCAAATATTGATGATAGAATAATTGTGTTGGTTCAGGAGAATTTGGTGCAGTGTTATGATCTGATGCAAGAGGTTGCGATGGAACGTTACGGCTCGGTCTTGGGCATGGTGTCGAGCTCATGCACTCCAGCAAATGTGCTGGACCTGCACTGCTTCAGCTCTTCAATTTCGAGCTCGCAGACCAATCAAACGAGTGAAACAGCAAGCAATGCTGCTGGAATTGGGGGACTAAAGCGTCCAAAGCTCCAAGATTTCGCTACCGATAACTCATTTCAGCTTTCTCAGAATCATCAGTGAGAAGTATACATATACATTCTGCAGTGTGGCCCGGTTGAGAGGGACATTGGCTTGGCATAAAAAAAAATGACAAAAACAAAAGAAAAGAGAGAGAGAGTGGCTCAGTTGAGAGGAACTAATGTTTGTTTGAGTGTGCCTATGAGAGAGAGGGGAGGGCAGAGGGTATTTTAGTATTTTATATTGCTAAACTCCAGTGTGGTCTAGATAAAAATTGAATATCAGCCTAGCTGGTTCTGGTATGTATGGCGAGTTTGTTGTTGAAACAACGTGGTTATGATGTCCGGATAAAAATTCGATATCGGCCTAGCTGGTTCTGGTATGTATGATAAGTTTGTTGTTGAAACGTGGTTATGATGAACTGGATTCGGTAGTGTATTTTATGCGTGTCAAGGAATTCATAATACCGCCTACCATGACATACAATACTTGTTTTTAGGGTAAATTGCAATCTACCCGCCCAGTGTTATAGAAAATCGGCAAACAACCCCCTTATAAAAAATAAAATAGCAATTTATCCCTCTATGATTTTTATAATATAGCAATTTATCCCTCCCCCTATATTTTAAAAAATAAAGCAATTTACCTCCCTACCTAAGGAGGTAAATTACTTTATTTTTTAGAACACAGAGGGATAAATTGTTAATTATTTTTTATAAGGGTTTAATTTGTTCATTTTCAATATCACGGGAATGTAAATTGCTACTCACCCCTTGTTTTTATGTAATCAGACAGATACAATTCAAATTTCGATAATAAAAAATAACATATTATTAAAAGCAAATTAACTGATTAACATAAGTAAAAGAAAAAAAAAGAATAAATATGACAACATATCGAGGATTAAAAGCTGGCATTAAATATTTCAAATACATAAATAATCATATTGACATAAGTCAAACCCTTGATTGTAAGTCTAAGAGTAGTTTCATTTTTATATTATAGCATAAATATTGGACGCAGATTCAAATTCGCATGTATTCGCCTTTTGCTTTTAATAACTATAGATAATAAGGAAACATGAAATTTAATGTCATCGTCGTTGGCTTTGGTTGGATGAGGATTTTGTTCGTCGAGGAATTTAATTTTGATGAATTGGATGATTTAATGCATTTTATGCTTATTGTGCGGCGGTAATTCTTGTATTATAATAATAATAAATAAAAATTTGGTATTGCTTTAATCCGTATTATTTTTTTTTTGGTAAATTTGATGACTCGTTGAGGTTTGACATATAAATCAGAAATACCACTTAACGTTTAATGAAACTATTCAATTTTTTGGATGGATGCCTGAAATTGTCGATTTTGCTCTTACTGCATTTTTTATTTATTAAAAAGTTTGAAAATTTGTCCTTTTAGTTCATAAAATAAATTTTAGTAAGTTTCAAAAAATAAATAAAATTTATAATGCATAATTCATAAGGACATCTCGGTCAATTCACCACAAAAAAATAGATGAAAATCTAACAGGAGCTAACAGATTGAACTGTAGGACGGTCATTAAAACTAGATGATATTGGTAATTTTCCCAACGAGAAAGTATTTATAATATTTCAAATTTTTTTATCAAAAGAATTGTTGTAATTTACCTTTATTTTTATGGTGAATTCAATATAATTATCCTTTCTTAACTCTATTAAGAGGGTGTTTGGCTAAGTTTATAAGCTTCTCAAAACATCTTATAAGATGTTTGAGAGGTTATAAGTTCAAAAAAGTGTTTGACAATTTTTTTTTAAAAGAGTTTATAAAATTTGAAAATAAGATGTTTTGGATCTTATAAACTCTTTAAAAAAAGGTTAACCTTCCTAACTTTTTTTATAAGATATTATAAGCTATATAAAATTAGAGTAAAATGCATTTTACCCCTTGTATTTTTTTGAAATAGCTAAAAACCCCTCTGTATTTTTAAAATGACTAAAAAAACCCCCTGTATTTTGTAAAACTCAGCAAAAGATACCATTTTCGTTAATACTTAACAGAAACTGAATTACATGATCTCATTGTGCGTTTATGGGTGTTTTTTAGCTGCTTTTGACCTTATTTTTTGGTATTTTGAACTAAAATACCCTCATGATGTTTATATATTTACATGTATATCTTTTACTTGTTTTAAATATATAACTTAAAGTTATGAAAAAAAATATAAAACATTTTGAGTATTATAATTTAAATTAACATATTAAATTAAAGTCAAAGTATAAAAATTTAATATAGTAAATTTATTTTTCAAATTTAAAATACCTTAATTAATATAAATGTTAATAATTATAAAAATTGTAAAACATTAATAATTTAAAATATTCTTTAGCTAAAAATATTTAAATTTAAATTATTCTTTGGTTAAAAATATTTAAATTTAAATAAGTTTTATAATTACTAAAACTGAAATTAAAACTTTCTTTTAATGATATTTAAAATAAATTATTTTGAATTTAATTAATATAATTTTATAATTGATTTAAAATTTAAAATTTAAAAAAATTATAAAAAAATGGGGATGGTGGACGCCACCATCGCCGTAACCTCCAATCTGGACGACGACATAGTCGCCCCCTTCTGCTGGAGGCAGTGGGTGGGGATGGGGATTGGGCGGTGCGGGGAGGGTGGCGACGAGTTGGGAGAGGAGGATTGGACTGTGGAGAGGGCAACAAGGTTAGGGGATGGGGGTTAATTTTATTTAATTTATTTTTTAGAATAATATGTTTTATAATATATATTTAAAATTAGTAAAATATAAACCCTTTATTTTTTTTAAAATTTATAATCCAACGGTTAAAATTAATTGATTAGATCTGACGGTCTTGGTATAATCAATACAAATTCAACAGTTATTAAAATAAAGAATAATATATATTAAATAAAGGTATGATGGTTATTTTATAAAAAATAAATACTGTTAGTTATATTTAACAGAGAGGGGCAATTGAGCTATATTTAAGAAAATACAAGAGGGGTTCAGTTTATTTTTAAATTAGAAGGGGATGTTTAGCTAACTTTTTAAAATACAGGATGATTTTATGCATTTTAGGCATAATATTATTATGACAAAAGACAAAAATACCTCAATTCATACACGCATACACACACACTCTCTCTCTCTCACACACACACCCATGCAATTTTTCTCTCTCTAGGATTTAAAAAGTTTTTTTACTATTTAATTTTTCTGACAATAATAAATTGTATTATAGTTAAATAAAAATAAGATTGGTATTGATATTATATTTACTAAAAAAAATATAAATTTAAGACATTATAAATTATACGATTAACAATAATCATTGCATTAACAAAGAAAATATCTATTATATATCTATACTATTTTCGATTAGCATGAATGTATATATTATTTTTATTAAAAAGTTTCGTCATATTTTTTTGTTATTGTAAAAATTATCTATTATATTTTTATTTGGAACTAAATTAATGTGTACTATTTATAAAAGTATTTTAAAATTTTTTAAAATAAAATATGTCAAGAAATAATAAATTATTTTATTATAATGGTATACATGTCCATTTTAGCATTTTACCAATTAAAAAGCTTATTAAGCCAAACACCCTAACATCTATATACTCAAATGTTCACACAGAACACCACAACAGGGGGCATCGCGTGTCCCTCCGCCCACCTGCCTTGTGCAATCCATACTGCACATGACCTAAACGATGAACAAATGGCATGGACTCATTCAGGCAACCGTTGATGAAAATATGACTGTGGATACAACATTCTCCTCCTATGCTATCGTCAGACGAGTACTTTTCATCTCCGCCAGCACCGACATTCACTTCACCATCTAGTAGTCGGCGTCCCGTGCGCATGGGATGAGTGAGTTGTAGTCGAAAAAGTTTGAGACCATGGATAGGTTGAATGAGTAGCTCCAAGGAATGACTGACCGCAATGGGCCTAAAGCCACTAAATCTATTGAGCAGTGGGTAGATGAGTTAATAAAGTTTAAGAATCTGTCGGACGTCATCTTCACCACCTCATTGGAGCGTTTTCACAGTCACAACACGTGAATGATTTTCCTTCATCTAGTTGGTGATGAACTCCGCTGATTGTACTCCTTGAGCAAGTGAATATTAAGTACCGTGGGACAACATCTATTTGAATATGGATTATTTTGTGTATTTCCTATATATGTTTCTGCTTGAGTATTAAGATTGTAATCATACCAAGTATCTAGGCAATAATAGTTGTTATTTCGAGTTCATGCCTCTGGTCTATCTAAAGCATACCACTGTGGCTATTTCTTTTTCTGCACAGCATATGCCAGAACTATGGCAAGCACTAGTGAGGGAGGGCGTGAAACCAACTCGACAAGCGATAGCACGGGGACGCCAAGAACTCCAGACATCAATGAATTTAATGTCCCGGAAGAATTTTATGCTTTCAGAAATCTAATATGCCTAGAGTTATTTAGAGAAAATGTGCCACATAACACCTCTGCATTGCAAGGAGAAGAGTGGATTATGGAGATCATGACAACCCCACACACTGGACAATTTTTGGACAACATTCGAATGACTAAGCTACGCTTTTGTACTTTAGTTGATGCATTAACTTCCAAAGGATTGCTGCCTCAAGATCAGATGTCTAGATTCAACTTAATCGAGGAGGTTGCACTTTTTGTGCAGAAGGTTGTCATGCACAAAAGATAGTGTGATAATATGGAGCGATTTCAACACTCTCTAGAGACTATTAATCGTTGATTCCACCTAGTGCTTTCTACATTGTGCGTTATGGCGCTAGAACTAATAACTTGGTTTGATTTTACCGGAACACATCGGATGGTGACCAATAATCCATATTTTTACCCATATTTTAAGGTATATTCGATCTCGTTCATTCGTGTATGATGATCGTAAGTCGACACGGCCTCATTTAAGCAAGCTTTTGAGTAACAATATTTTGTCCATGTACAATGTACATTTATACAATGTAGGATTGTGTCAGAGCGATGGACGAGACATTGGTACTGACATGGGTCTCCCAATCACATTAGTAATATGTGATTTTGATATGAATTTCACTTACGTGTATGTTAGGTGGGAAAGTAGTGCAGCGGATATCCGTGTCTTGGACCATGCGGTATCACAGGACTTAACGTTTCATTTCCCTCCCATCAGTGAGTAAACTAGTTGATAAGCTAGTCACCGTCCGACATGACATGTTCTAAAATACTTGATACTAGTGGTTATCCTTATAATGATGACTTGTGGAAATGCAGATAAGTATTATTAGGTACACGTAGGGTTCACAAACTATCAATGCTTAATAGTTCTGTATCGAGGAACTAGGTATCATCTAGCTGATTATCGAGAACAAGGTCGTCGTTATCGTACCCCACATTACATATTTAACTATACTCATTCGAGGTTGCGCAATGTAATTGAAGGTTGGTTCAGCGTACTGAAGAAGAGTTTTCCAATACTGTAGTGGGGGATGCCTAGCTACCTTGTTCACCACCAGGTCGACATAGTCATTGCATGTTACATACTTCAACTTCATCTACAGGTTTAGCCAGGATGACATCATATTCAACAAATCAGATGAAGACATTCCGCCTGATATGGATTCATTTTACGATAGGGGACATCCAACTATTACTGAGATAGAACACCAACGCACTCTTCGAGATAGCATATGCGATGCAGATGTGGACATTCAACCATCCCAACAAGGAATGATGTTAGTGGACATCTTTTAACTCCTATGTAATGTCTTAAAAACTCTACCTAATAGTTTGAATGTATTGGAAATACATGCTGGATATTTGTTTAGTAATAAATATTTTATACATTATGTGTTTGAATGCTTCACATTTTTAATAATTAAATTAGTTGTTGCAAACTTTATCTAAATCAATAACGTTGTATATATGTACCCAGCTCACATTTTTACCATACGATTAACTGTATTTGGTAGTGCAAGCGTGGCATATCGCAAATATTTGGAGCGAGCCAGATTTCCACAGGAAGACCACTAGACTTTGAACGTTGAGCAGCGCTTAATGTGGATGATTGTTGAAGAAAATACCCGGGTCCTCAACATGCGGAGGCACACATGACTTATTGGACTCGCGTATTACTATGACATTTTGTATGTATTTTTCCAGCGAGTTACAACCACTAACGTCATGGGATGTAATGTTATTTCTAATACGATGAATGCTACTTAACTATTGCCATTTCAAATTAGTATATAATTTGCAGTGTTTGTTTATTCATATAGACCTTGTCGTAGCTCTACCCTTTGGCTAGATGATACTATCAGTACCCAAAGTCGCATTACCCCAGCATGCTCGAGGTATGGGGCCCCATTAGACTGTCAACTGCTCCAGCAGAGGAGTGTAGTGATGCACATTATGGCAAGAGTAGTCTAGTAGTGCGTAGTTCTATAAAGGTGGTGAAGATGCCCCCATTGTCATATCGGATTCCATCGCATAAGTGGCACAGACGCATACTTATATTGGCAGTTGGGATGTAATGGACTAGGTAGCTCGCGGGGATGGTGGCTCACGATTGGCGCGCAGTGTTTCATTATCACCACGTTGAAGCCCGACATAGGGTTGGCAGTTGGCGATATTGGATCATGGACAGACTAAATTTGTTAGTTTGGCGTGTAGTCTGACCGTGTAGGCCAAACGCATAGTAAGGGAGATAATACAATGTGATTGAAGCGACCACATAGATAGCCACCACGACGATGTGACGGTACTTAGGCATACAGTGGCTATTTCTAAAAATGCGAGCCAATAAATTATTGTCATGAGTTAATTATGAGACTAATAGGAACATAATTTTCTGCATGTTAGATCATTCTATGACTGATGTGTCATGATTAAGTATTTTAATTGGTGAATCAGTACTAATCCTTTATGAATTGTGGCATTATATAATTATAAATTTTAATAAATTAATACTGAAATTTTGTGGATCTTGAAAATGAATAAAAATAGAGGATGAATAGGAGGGCTTGATTTACATGTTAAATGTGTACAATTTTTTCCTTTGGTATGTATTTAATTTTTAAATACAAAGTATTTAGTTTAAACTATTTAAATATTTTGTACTCAACATTTTCTACTTGAATGGAATAATTAAGAAATTTTAAAAATACAATACAATATACCAGTATTACATAGTTAATCAAATATTTTATTATTTGAATAATCTATTTAAATTTATCACTCTAAATAGAATGTTTAACAAAAATATTGTTAAACCGTTACTAGAGTGCATTTAATTATTTATTAAATATATAATTATGATTTAATTAAAAAATTTATTTTTCATATAAATATAATTAAAAAAATACTAAAGAAGTTAATCAACTCACAAACAAAATAATATATATACATATACATATATAAATATATATAAAAGAGATTTGACAATAAACAGTAAGTTTTGTTTCCCAAAATATAATATCAAACATATACCACTTATTTTAAACTATTCTAAATTACCTCTAAAATCAAATCCAAACAAAAATTATCTCTATTTTTTTCTCTCCATTTCAACAAAAAAACGAAACCATACACCATGCAAAACTCTTATTATCCGTAGCAAACTTAGCCCTGACCATGAATCTATGGCAATTATAGCACTGATCGTTATGGCTATTGAGATGTTTCATGGCAAACCAATTTTGTAACGGAATTTAGATGAATTTTATTGCAAAATTTCACAGCATTGAAGCAGTCTTTTGTAGTGATATTTAAGTATTTTATATCAATATTCATTATATAAAAATAAGGGTGGGAATAAATCCTTGGACATATTATAGTGTAAATTATCTTTATATATAATTAAAAATATAATGCATTTAACAAATATCTATGTTTATATGTTAAAGTTATGGAATTGTACTAAAATTAGCATTGAGAAATAATTGACTATTTTGCTTGTTTTCCCGAAGATGTATATAAATGCATCAAATTAAATTATGTAATGTCACAAAATGCATATGTATGTATGTTTTATATATTTAATATATATGTTAGTGATATTATATATACATAAATACATGTGGGTTAAAAATTGATATATATTATATTTGTATACTTGTAAGATTTATATACAATTATTATATATTTGACGTATTTATGTGATATTTGTGCATATCAAACCTGGAAACATTAACTTTCTTAACGATTATTTTACCTATATAGATTAGTTTGCCCCCTCTATTGGTAATAAATAAATTCATGGGTGAGTGTGTGAATAACTAATCATCTTGTACTTTAATAATTAGAACTTTGCATAATTATGGGAATTAAATTTTAATGGCAAATTTGTGATTTTATTTATATATGTTAACGGCTTACAATTTTAGTTCTAGAATTTGTGATTTTATTACAATTTTAGTAATTTCGGTGAAAACCAATCGAACATCCATGAGAGCAATAGTTTATGTGCCATTTAGATGACATTGGAAACATCTTCAATTTAAATAGAAGGATATGATCAATTAGTCCAAGAAAACAAGCGCTTTAGCGCAAGTTTATTTCCTTGCTACATTTTCTGACGGCTAATTTCTTGCTTTCAGACAAGAGCCCACTGGCTAGACGTCAACTGCTACAAGAAAAGATTATCATCCAAAGTGCGAAAGAATTCAAAGTACTAACTGTAGAAAATTTGAGATCGATGCAGAAATCAATCACTATGTTTGGTTTTATTTTTAATTTGTTTTGATGTGTGGAGATAGAGAAAGAAAAATAAAGATAAATAAGTATGTGGTAGAGATAGTGTGTATGTTTGGATTTATTTTTGGAGATAATATAAATTAAGTATGGTATGTTTGATGTTGTTTAGTAGGAGACAAAAACTACTGTTCATTGTCAAATTATGTCTCTTTTATGTATATTGTTTCCTGCCCACGATCGTAGACCTAAACTGTTATTTAAATTTTTATTTTGTTGACCTTGATTCTAATTATAGTCTCCTTTGATTAATTCCTATATGAATTGTTTGACGTTTTTAGCAAATATTTCAGTCTTCCATTGATACGATTTCTTCTCCATATTTTCCGTAGACTGGGGACATGTCCTTTATAACATGCTGGCTAATTTACACATTATTGACCTATAATGTGATCTTTGGAAAATAACAATTAAGTCAATAAGTCTTAAATCAGTTGAGGAAGTTGATGCTCCATGATTTTAGAGGTCATGAGTTCGAGTCCTGCCAGGTGCGTGAGATGTTGTTTATTGTATGGCAGGAGTTGGTCTACTGTATAGTAGGAATTGTTGTCTACTGTAATAGTATGTGTTATTGAGTATGATATAATTATTGTAATAGTCTTTATTAGATATTGATGTTGACATAAATAATCGAACTTGCAATTGATTTATTTCAAATAAAAAAAAAGAAAAATAACAATTAAAGGTTTTACTTTAGCAATTAATACAATAGTTTCTTTCTTTAGGCTTTCTTTTGTCCAATGAGAGGAGTGTGGTGGAGTGGAAACAATAGAAATCGGAAGAACAAAGAAAAAGTCATTTTCAATATTTTGAGAACTTGAAATTTCCACGGAAGTAGTTTATTTTTATACAAATTCCCACAACAGAATATGCTGGTATTTAATAGAAAGAGTTTAGTTTAGGCAAAATAGGCTTGAGACAAACTAAATTTTAAATTATCTCCAAAAATTACGAAATTATACCCAAAATTATCCAACATTCTGCCTATCCAAGCACTCTCAAACTTCTACATCGAGAGAGAAAGTAGGTAGGGCGGGCGGGGGGTACGAACAAAATAAACTGATTGTAAGACTAATTTTTACAATTTTACCAACTAACCCTTCTCCCATCATTTTGTATTAGAAACTAAACAACGTAGTATCAAAAACCTGAAAACTAACTAATTAAAAAAAATCAAACAAGAATAAAATACTTTCTAGAGAAAAAAAATCTAATTTTTCCTCATTTTCAGACATTACAGAGGCAAAAATGAAAAATATTAAAAAAGGAAGACCTCAAACAATGATGAAACAGTTTCCCTTAGGTGAGAAAAGGAGAACTATCATTGTACTTTAAATTCTAATTGATGGAATGAAATTCCGCATTGCTTAAACTCCAACACATCATTCGATTTCCGACAATAACATATATATTGATTATTTTTGTCAAAGTTTGTAGGCCTTGACATTATACTCCACGTGCTGCAACAGTCAAAGTCCACGATGTAATAAAATTTAAGTGCTAAAGGGGGGAATTGGTGTTTATATGAGTAATAATTCATTCTTGTGATGATGACTATTGGAAGGGAATTGTTGGTTTCTACGATATTTATGATTAGAGCATTTAAAACTTGAAGTTGTATTGTTGCGATTATAATTTGGTAAATTGCAAGAAACCTTCGTGTGTTATGCGTAAATTGGAGTATAATATATTATAGGAAGTGCAAACTCTTATTGGTCCAAGTCAACCCAGCATTTTTGGTGTCAAATAGGAAGAGATTAGCCTTAAGCCGATGATAGGCACCTCTAAAGTTGATACTAACGAATTGATGTCTTCTTCTACTTGGCAGGTTTACCAGCAAATGTGAAAAAAATTAATTTCTCATAAAGGCGTCAATTCAAGCAAGACCATCATCGAAACATCTGAAAAATATAATTGAGTCTGGATGTTAGAGAGGTCCAAACCAGAATATGTCCGAGAGTGGTATGATTTTGGGCCACTACCTTCAGTTCATACTATGTTTCCATGTTCTTCGGGAATTTAAAAGCTTCCAGAGTGGATTAGTGGGACAGTTCATTAATTTTGAAAATAACCTCCACTTGAAAAGAGGAGATATTTTGGAGTTAAAATTTATATCAGCAGCTCTAGAAACAGCAGAAAGAGGTCTCATCCAGTATTCTATTTCATCAATCTGCAGAGACTAAACATGGTAGCTTTTAACAGAATTAAGGCTGCCCTAGAAGAAGCTCTATTGGTATCAGTCATGAGTGAAAATGATATTTCTATCAGAAGAGCTTAGGGTTTATGGGTTTGTCATATTGAGATGGACAAAGTCAAGTATCCATTTAAAATATTTTCAAATAAGTTAAATGGATCATTTCTATTGAACTCCATGACAGGAAAACGTACTAAGTTCGCAAAAAACTTATTTGAAAAGAAGAAAATGTTGATTTAAAAAAATAAGCTACCAGCAACCGAAGCTACAAGGATGAAGACATGCAGCATGCTCCATGTTGGGCAAAGGCATAACCATGTATGTCCTTGCTGTGAAAAACAAGAAAAACCCCTGTTCGTGACAAAAATTCGGGTTATTCCGAAAAAACCCGAACCAAATCAGGACAAGGGTAAAAGAAATAATTTTTACAAAGCGAAGTAAAAATTGGGGATGTAAAAATTCAAGAATAAGACTGTCGGTAGAAGACGATATAAACCAACAGTCAGAAAGGTTTTGTAGAATGCTTTTTAGAATTTGATTCTAAAAAATATAGATATTTTATATTTTTTATATTATAAATTCTATAATCACCTGTTATTTATGTTTATAACTTTGGACAAAATTATTCATTATGTTTTGTTAGGCTGCATCTAAGGATAAACAATTAGTTTTCTTAGTATTTTCTACATCAAGAATATCTGTTGACCTATATCTACAAATTTGCCTTATTTTGTAACGAAGAACAAAAATTACTATTTCGATACAGAAATAGCTAATTTACAATATTTATACAAATTTGAGGAACTAAAATGACAAAATTAAATTGATCATTTACCCTCCGGCAAGTAAAAAATCAGCCACATTTTTCTCAAAAAATCATCATGGAGATTAAATTGAGATAAAAACTAAAGTTTAAGGATGTTAAATTCAAGAAATTAACTTAAGAAACTAAAGCAATTTTAAATGCAAATTTAAAGGACTAATTACACTATTTACCTAATAAAGAAATATAATAAAATAATTCTTGAAAAGAGATATATTCAATCAAACTAAGGTCATATGAAAATCTAAACACTATAAAGAAATAGATTAGGATTAAAGGCAATTTCTGTCCTCTAATTTTAGGTCATTCTCGTTTTAGTCCCCTAAATTATTAGGGTTCCATTTTGGTCCCATAAAATTGAAAAAATCTCCATAAAATAATGAAGTTGGTCATTTTTTGAAAATGATAAATATTGCTATGCATTTGAGACCACCACCTCCATCACTACAATTGAGATGTCAGATGTTATAAACCCGATGCAAAACTCACCACTATCTTTGGTTTCATTTTTTATTTGTTTTGGTGTGTTCTGTGGAGATAAAGAGAGAGAAATAAAGATAAATAAGTATGTGCTCGAGATAGTATTTATGTTTGAATTTATTTTTAGAGATAATATAAAATAAGTATGTATGTTCGATGTTGTTTAGTAGGAGACAAAAATTACTTTTCATTATTTAATCATGTCTCTTTTATATATATATATATGAGTATGTATATAATTTTTTAGTTGTAGGGTTTATAATTAGTGTAGACTTATTTGAACAAAAAACAAATAAGACACTATTTCAAAACATCTCAAAACACCACAAAATTTCCAAAACAAATCAACGCAAACATTTACCATATTTTGACCATCTCGAAAATAGACAAAAATAAAACCAAACACTGTGTAAACGTCGCAAACATCTCGTCGCAATATTTGAAATGACATTTTTCATCGCAAGATTTCCACAATCTCCCTTCAATCGTATGATGGGCTCCTGTCACAACATTGGTCGCCAAGTATTTCCATCACTATATGGCCGTCGCAAAGTCCCATTTTTACATATCATGAAAATAACGGCGTTTATGAAGAGTTTTTCTTGCTGTTGTAAAATATTCGGACGTGCATTCAT
>NC_026160.1:1533486-1538010 GCF_000512975.1 Sesamum indicum | reverse complement strand
GGGAACAGAGTATATTTATAGCAATAAATTAGAGAAGGAAAAACTAAGTTTTATTTATCTAAAAACTCAAGTACTAAAATTACAGAGATGTGAGACTATATATAAAGAATATAGTCCTAGCTAAAGAAGAAAACTAACCCACTTTGAACTCTAGTTGGCAACAGACTCACCAAAAATTAAATACTAGAATACTAATGGAAAACAAACTTTCAGAACAAAATGATAAGTACGAATAGAACTTGATAAGTACAAGCAGAACTTGCTATGTTCTGCCATAGGTTTTATCGAGACTTCCACCACCCCGTCATAACCGCAAAATGGGATGAATTTTTTATTGAATTCATTGCATGCAAATAAAATGACGTTTTTCAAAGTGGACTACAAATGAATCAGGAATTAGGATTTAATGCAATTTATCTTTTTTTTGATATTGTAAATAAGTAAATTATCTCAATATAAAAAAATAATAGCAATTTATCCTCTGTTTTTTCGAAAAATAATAAAGACGTAAATTGTTTTATAGGGGATAATTTGCTCATTTAAAATATTAATGTAGTATGTATCTAGTATGTATATAGGTCAATAGCGGAAGGCGATGACGAAGTCAGCTTATTCATCAGCAACTGAGATCAGCTCTCATAAATTCTAAATAATTAAACTATTATGATATATAATAGTTCCAGTTAAGGGTAGGGTAGGTAAATCATATAGAGTTGATATCTGGGGAAGGCCTCAACTAATTAAAATATTTATAAATAGTTTTAATTGGATAATTTACCCTTTTCTATGAAATGAGTGCTACGTACATATATTACCACCAACTTGGACTTTACCGCTAATTATTTATAATTTTATCATATGAAAATAATCAGGACTTTGGGGTTGTTTTATTTATTTATTTATTTATTTTTGGTAGCATTTCTGAAAAAATTGAGAGAGACAGAATTTGGTGAAAGTTATTTGATGAACAGCAGATCAAATTATTAGAATAACTATGTATGCCTAATTTTAATTTTAGTCTGATAACTATGTCCATTTTTGTTTAGGTCCAGTAACTTATGAAATTGTTTACTTTTAATCCTCTGGCAGATTTTCGGATAATTTTATCCCTATGGCTGCATATGGACTAAAACTGTCTTTCAAAAATTGCATAGGGATAAAATTGTCCGAAAATCTGCCAGAGGACTAAAAGTACGCAATTTCGTAAGTTACTAGATCTAAACAAAAATGGACATAGTTATCGAACTAAAATTAAAATTAAACATACTTAGCTGACTAAACTAATACTTTTCCGCATTAATTATAATGAACTCATCAGAATTTAGTGGTCATGCATGAGCACAGGTTTTATACTATTCATCACTCCTTTCCCCATATTCTTCATTTTTCTATTAAGTTCATATTAAAACAAAAGATGGGGAAAAGCATCCACCCAATATAGTAATTCTCTTTAAATGTAAAATTCTACAAATATAGGCCCTCTAATAAAATTTTGAATTGAGGGGTAAATGTTGTACAGTTGACGAGTTGGAGTGGCTTATAAGTTTTTTATAATAACTTTTTTTTATACATCTATACTAACCATACTATATTATTAAGTTGAGGATGTGTAGTAAATATATTGGTGCGTATTATGGGTTTAAATGTATTTTTTTTATCATGTAATTTAGGTTTTATTAGGAAAAAATTATTGTTGGCTATAATTTTAATAGCTATGAATTAAAAATTATGGTGAATAATTTTTATTGACTATGGTTAAATAAAATCGATGCGAAAACATAGATTTTTCATAGAAAAGAAGAAAAGTTATTTGCCATAACTTTTACCATGGTAAATGTTCTAGCCACCCTCACAGATACCACGGCCGACAGTTATTGCATGGCCATGGTTAATGACTACTTACTAGGGCCATTTTATTTTTAATCATGGCAATTACCATGGTTAAATGTTACATTTTTTGTAGTGTTATTTGGTGTTTCTTATCCTTTAACTTTTTGGGGTAGTATTTTGATCTTTCATCTTTTTAATTTTATAATTTCAGTCCTTTTTTCAATCAGAGTTCACCCTTTTTGTCGGCTCACTCCTTTAACTCCAACGAAAAAAATACTAAAATTGCAAATTAAAAAAATGAAGGACCAAAATGCTACCATATAAAGTTAAAAAAAGAAAACACCAAATAATCTAAGTTATAAGACCAAAAATATATTTAATCTGAGTATTATGTGTTTAGACTAAACTATCCTATATAAAAAATAAAATAATAAGTAAATTCTTTCCATCTTCTTTTCCCTTCTCTTATCTTTCTCTTTTTCTCTTTCCTCTCCATTATATTGTACTCTTTATATATGAATTCACAAAATTATTACATTCAGTACGTATACCATACTAATTTTATATTATTATACAACTATTAAGTGAATTTCTATCCTATTTTGTACACATATTGAAATTGTCGCAATCACTAGTTTACATCAGAGTAGAATTATTTTGATACCGAATTTTTATTATTATCATCAAATTAATACATGAACTTTTAGAAATGATAAGATTGATATCCTAGTTTTTTTATTAAAATCAAATTGATATCTATGTCTATATATCCTAAATATTTTATAAAGAAAAATATATTTTAATCCAAAAATAGTTTCTCTCTCTCATTTTATTTGAATCAAAATTAGTCTTCATCATGGTACATTCTATTATTAATAAATAACATAATTAGGGTATTCGTAAAAATTCATGTATCAATTTATTATTTGTGGAGAACTTCGAGTATATATATGTACTATATCATTTGCACAAATTCATGTATCAATTTGACAAATACATAAAAATCTGGGTACTAAAATAATTTTTTACATTATAATTGCTGCTCGGAGCAGATATTGACCAAATCCAGTACCTATGTACACTCGAGTCAAAAAAGTATATACCTCGACTGGCTTTCTCCTTAATTACCCTACAATTTCCTCTATCATCTGAACGACATTTTGTATTTCTATAATCACGGTTTCGTACGTTGTTTCGTAAGTTACCAGAAAGAAAGTCCTCCATAAAAAAGGTTGTGCGATGATTGTCAGCTTCCATTCCATCCCACACCGAGTAAACAAGGACTGAACTTGGACTAAACAAAAATGGTAAGGACACCTTCTTTTGACAGCCATGGAATAAAGAAAGGTGCTTGGAGTGAAGACGAGGACAACAAGTTAAGAGCTCATGTCGAGAGATATGGCCACCCGAATTGGCGATTGCTGCCCATATTTGCCGGTAAGGCACAGTTTTTTTCACGTGATCATATCATCACAGTGTCGTAGCTGATGAGGCGCGCCCCCTTTCCGGGTTTCCTATATAGTACCTCGGCCTAATTGGATTGATCTGCCATGTTTCTTTCCAAGAAACCCCATAAAGAGTATATATATAAGAAGCGAAAACGTATAGAGTGATCACTCATTTGAGCAATTTCATGCAATTACATATATGTACATCATTACATTTCCGGATCAATTTCAAGATTGAAGCCATGATTATGATGGAAGAAAAACTAATGGTTAATTTGCAAGATTTATTTATTTTAATTTGCGCATGTGTGAGAGAGTTGATTTGTGTATTGATTTGCAATTCACGTTGGTATTTTTACATGAAATGAACTTTGAGTCAAGCAGAAGTTGCAGTCTTATGAACTTACATGGAGATTTATGAATGGCATCTCTATAGGTCTAGCAAGATGCGGAAAGAGTTGCCGGCTGCGATGGATGAACTATCTGAGGCCCGGTCTGAAACGGGGAAACTTCACCAAAAATGAAGAGGATCTCATCATCAAACTACATGCCCAACTCGGAAACCGGTATGAGTGAAAAATTGATTTGGATGAATCTCAAGAAGTATAAGCACTGCATCTGTTTTGTATCTAATTTTGAAAGGAAATAAGTTATAGGGTTTTCCAGTGCGCATATTCAGAAGGGAAGTTTTGTAAAGAAGAAGAAATTTTGCTCTAAAAATTATTAGTTCATTAATTGCTGAATTAACACATACAGGTGGTCAGCCATTGCTGCAAAGTTACCTGGCAGAACTGACAATGAGGTCAAGAATTACTGGCATGCCCACATAAAGAAACGCAGCAGCAAACGAGACCGTGCGACAAGGAAAGCGATCAAGCCTGAAACGGCGCAGGAACTCCGATCATCTGAAATCAACATGTGCACAACTAATACTGTTCAAGAGGAACCTGCGTCCGAGAACGTTCCTGTCCAAAACCCTAAAACTGTCGTTGCTGTCGACTCAGTTGAACAAGCAGAAGGCGATCTCTTGGCCGAATTGGTAAACAGCCAACTCAAGATAAATTTGCCTCCAACTGCCGAAGAAGACCTTTATGGTCTCGGGTTATGCCAAGAAATGCAGAGTAACGAGTCCGCCTGCTGCTTTGATTCTTCATATGCTGGATGTGCAGAAGCCCAAGGAAATTTCTGGTCCGAACAGTTCGGAGACGACGCGTTTCTTGTCGTACTTTGGTGATATATATATAAC
>NC_026160.1:1510542-1533476 GCF_000512975.1 Sesamum indicum | reverse complement strand
TTTGAGTTGAGCATGAAGACAAGCTAATGGGAGGTTGGAGTACTTATGTTTTGCTATGTAATAATTTGGTATGGAATATATCCCATAGAATAAATTTGGTTGTAATATGGTTGTGTTTGAGCATGAACACAACCATGGGAAGCTTTCCTTGTTTGAGCAATATTTTGAGCATGAACACAACCAAGGGGGCTTTCCTTGTTTATAATATACATGAATCTACACATTTTGGTCGTAAATTGGTTGTGTTTGTTATACCAATATATACTTATGGAAATTCTAATCCAGACCCGATTTATTATAGCTGAATCAATTATGTAATAAGTGTAATATATTTAACATGTGATTGATGTATAATTAAAAGAAAGTGACCAATTGTATATATAACCAATACCAATAAAATTTGATGGTGTTGATCAAAATTTGTGTACCTAGTGTTATTTGTTGTTACTGAACAAGGAGCACATATTGCTTGTACCAATATATAAAATTGGTAAGTGTTACATTCGTGTCTGTTCTTATCGTAGCTCTTGTTAGATCGATTTGAGTTTGATACTATATTAAACGATTAACTCATTTAAATGTCTAAATTGTATAAAGGATAAATTAATATGTACGGCTTGAGCTTAAATAATATCTATTCTAATTATTAGACTAATTAAAGGGGAAAGGGAATTATATATTTGGTTAATTAATTAATTAAACAGAAAGTCTTTTTTTTATACAGATCAAATTAATCAATCCTATTAGTCGACTAGAAACATTGTAAATTTTATTGAACAAGTCATGTGCTTAATCAGTCTTAATAAAACTGTAAATTAATTAATCATATATTAAGAATAATATATTTGTCATGTAATTAATTTAATTTTATTCAAATTAAAAATTTTGATTAAAAGGACAACATGAAAGAAGAAAAATTTTCAACATTTTCAATTTGGTCTATTTGGCTATTTTTTTTTAGTGAAAATATGACTAGATTTTGATTTCTTGGATGGTATAAAATTGTCGATTTACATTTAATTTTCTTTTTTTAGTTCTTTAAGTTTATAAAATTATTAAATTAGTCACTTTTTAAGTGGAAAAACAATTTTTTATTATATTCTATATGCTGAATCATCTTATGTGAATAATGATAACTTTGCAGTTTTATGAACAATGTAATAGTATTGCTTAAATTAAAATAAGCAGTCACACTTTTTTTGTTTTTTTGTTTTCAATTTTAGTAGTTAAAAAAAATCAAAATTATAAATAAATTTTATAAAATGTATATAATCTGAAAATATAATAAGAAAAATTTAAATCAGTATTTTTTAAGATAAATATAAAAAATTAAATTTTGACAATAAAAAGGTCGGAATATACTTTTTTATTATTATATATTTTTAAAATATTTTTTCTAAATATGTAGTTCCATTTTATAGAAAATTCTATAAAAGCCTCTCTTATCAAAATGAATTATATATATATATGTGTATGTATATATACGAAGTCCACGCCAAATAATCTAGTTAAAAGTATATTTCATCAACTTTTTATTCAAAGCCCTAGCTGTTAATTGATAAATATTGTTATTAAAAATTATCGATTTAAATTTTTTTTATTATATTTTCAAATTAAATAAGTTTTATAAAATCTATTCATTTTTTTTTTGTAACTCCTGAAAATGAAAAAAACCAATAGACTAATTTATTATATATTAACCAGTATGTAATTATTATGTTCACAAGAGTTCAAATTTTTTATTATTCATGCAAGATAATAACATCATATTGATCATATGAAAAATTTTAAAAGAATAATTTTTTGGCTAAAAAAAGGACTAATTTGATATTTTATAAATTAAGGGACGAAAGTGAAAATAATTGATCATTTTACCCTTCAAAAAGTTAAAATTCGGGCATATTTTCGCCGAAAAATGACCAGAGAGACCAAACTGATCATACAGAAACTAAAATTTAAAAATGCTAAAATCAAAAAATAAACTTGAAGGACTAAAATAATTTTAAATAAAAACTTAAAAGACCACATATAATACTTATTCTAAAATTATTAAACAGCCAAAAACGGCTAGTTTGGTCAATTTCATCAGTGGTTATAGCCACCAAGAAGCATAAGTTGACTTTAGTCAAATTAACCCAATTTGTATTATCCCATTAGAAAAACCCGATAATTACATCTTGGGCACGTGTTTTTATTCGCTTGTCAAATAAAATGTGATTATGTAATGATTTATATACTTCGATCGGACAGGACAAACAGCAATCATTGACAAAGCTTTTTTTGCTGCAATTTGTCGAAACAAAATATTGTAATAGGAAAGTTGGATATATAATTAAATGGTTGTTCAAAGCTGGTTGGAATACCAATAGATATGTTAACAACCTTCGTGCACGCCAACATTTGTTTTGTATCTTTGCTAGGGCCATCATAATTACTCTCCCTATCTCAAACTTATTATATTAATTTGATTTTATTTAGCATAGAGATATGGACAAGGCTGGCTTACAAAAATATTATTTTTAGTACTTTCCTACTTTACCAATAAAGAGTGTAAAGATAGATGTACCAAAGTACTGTTGGTTATGAATATCGAGGTCGATTGTTATAGTGTTAATTTTCTTTTTTTGATCGCATCTTAATAAAACGATGTCGTTTGCATCTGTGAATGTGTGAAATATGGTCATTTTGGTTGTTTTGAGCACTTATAGCGACGTTCATCCGCTATAGTGATTTTTCGTTGAATAAAATTGATCTAGATTATTCTCGTGCTTTGTGTGGATAGCGAGCCTCCCATTGGATTCGGACATTCTGTATTTTTAGAGTGCGTTGTGTGCTTCTCATTGCGGTGTTGCGTGTTTGGGTGATCAATTTAGTGTTTTTTTTAATTACTAGTTATTGTGGTGCTTTGTTTTTGTGTGCATATAATGAATAAATTTTATTACATACTTTAATATATATTTAGAAATAATATTATAAATAAAAATAAAATATATAAGTTCATACATTGTATTAAAAATAAAAAAAGAAGAAAGAAAGAAAAAAAAATAAATTATCAATTAATGTAAAATTTGAAAAGTTAAATAAGTTAGTTATTTCATGGTTGAAGGCATTCTTGATTTCACAAAAAAATTGGTACAGCGGTGTCATTAATCGCCGTTTGTGCATGCGGAAAGTCTTTTCTTTTTATATAATATAAATTATTATAATAATTTTTTTCGATAAATGTAATTTTCATTAACTAAAAAAGGTACAATGATACAATACAACTTGCTTAATCTAAGTGGTTTTCTCAATAGGCCAAGGAATCCTCCATAAGTGGTAAAGCGCACAAGTGCTAATAGCAGTAAGTAATTCTAAATTAAGAATCCTCTGCTGCACATCTTGAACGATCAGCGCACCCACTGTGCGTGTATCTATGTACTCCATCAAATCGCCTAATGTTGCGCTCACGCTAGATATGGTACACACACGAGGCTAAAAGAGCACGGTAGGCCGTAGAAACATAGTGTTTTACCTCTCCATTTGCGAGCAGCCCATAAGACGCCAGTAGCCCAAGCTCGGTTTGGCCAATCGAAGCGAACTGTGCGTCGAATACCCTCAAGCAGCCTTGCGAATAAGTGTAGCGAAAAAAAAGATGATCATGGGTCTCATCAGTACCATCAGAACAAAGTACCATATCTGAGTTGAGGCCTAGTTCAGTTGACGAAGTTAAGGCCCAATGATCTTAAAGGTCATGGGTTCGAATCCCACCAGGTGCATGAAATATTGGCTGCTATATAGCAAGAGTTGGTCTACTGCATAATAGAAAATATTATAATGATTGCCCTATGGTGTTTGTTTTTTGTTCTTAGTAATAACAATTTTCTTCCACTTTACATAACCAGCGAGTGCGACCAGAGATATAGGAGGTTTTCGGGATTTCGCTGCTGATATCCTACGTGACATTAGAAGTACCGAATCAGCCAGAATGGGAAATTCTTATTTGGACTCGGCTCAGCTAAATTTGAATTGATTATATGATAAGTGCAATACATTTATTATATAATTGATGTATAATTTAAGAAAAGTGACCAATTACAAGTAAGTATATTATACTTACTCTATGATTGAATTGATTCAATCCAACTAGGTCTGAACAAGAATAATTATTTTAATTTTCTATTTGATCTACTTCAAATCCGTTCAACTAATTAGTGATTAATTAATATTGCATATTTACTTTTTAGGACAAAATTATTATAAACATGTGTCTAATATATATATGTAAATAAAATTGGATCAAAGTTAGTAAGTGGAAAGCTTAAGCTTAATTAACATCTATTCTAATTAATTATTAGACTAGTTAAAGGGGCAACGGATTAATTAAAATGATTTTTTTATTCAAATCGAATTAATTCTATTTGTACATTAATGTAAATTTTGCGGAGATTAATCACTCTTATAATTAAACTATACATTAATTATATATAAAAAAATAATAGGCCTACATTAATTCATGATACTAACACGACGACACGGTCATGACACGATATGGACACGATGACATGAAAACTGTATAAAGGTTAAAATACGACACGGCATTGACACGGCTATATATAATATATTCTTTAGTTCTAATTTCTTTTATAAAATTAAAATCTGCAATATGAAAATATCAATAAAACATAACATAAGCATGTCTTATATCTAAATTTTTAATCAAATATGGATTTAAAAATGTACATCATCTGTTTATTTAAAAAGTACGCTGTGAAAAATTTCTAACAGTTCAAATTTTAGTAATTTTATTCCAAAATTTTTCGTTTGAGTTTTTTAATCCCAAAACTTTTTTTTATTATAAAATCAGTCTATTTATTTTTTGAAATTATAGAAAAAGTTCAAAACGTATTCAAAATGTATGTAATATTCTAATTTTCTTTGTTATTTTTTATATTTATGTTCAAGATGTATCCGTATCCGACACTATATCGAATAATTATTTAAAGTGTTGGTAAATTATAGTAATAATTCATCATCATGTGATTAATCACAAGTTGATATCCAATTAAAAATTTTCACTAAAAGGAGAGACGAGGAAAGAAGAGAAACATCGTAAGATGCTGTAAATATAAAAACATTAAAGAACTAACAAAAAGCTATTTTGGTCAACTATTAATGGTAATAAGCTCTCCATGTTCCAAGAAGAAGCATAAGTTGACCTTAGTCAACATAGTCTGTACTGTCCCATTAGAAAAACCTGGTCATTACATCTTTGCACGTGTTCTTTTACTCGCCTTTTTTACATAAAATGTGATTAGGTAATCATCTGTATACGCGGATCGACAGGACAAAGAATAATCAATGACGATGTATAGAGCTTTTTTGCTGCAATTTGTTGAATCCAAATATTATAGTACGCAAGATTTTGTTTATTTTTGTAGGGTAATTAAAATAATTTTTGTTAAATTAATTATAATTATAAATATTTTTTTATTATTTAAAAAATTATAAATATCTAATCTAATGTTGTAATAGCTCATTACAGAAGGTATTTGTTAAAATATTTATAATTTCAGAAAACTAAGGTGGATTCCTTTATAATTTAATTTTAAATTTTATTATTTTTTATCACACGCCACCAACTCATTCAATTTATTCACACTCTCAAATTTCAACACAAGATTTTCAAAAGAAAGTTTGAGGTCAAATCATTGGAACATTGTAAGGTTCGTGTGAGTAGTCTTGCAAGTCGAAGCAAGGTTCATCACGGCTATCATTTCGAATATGTAGTACGTTCATGTGAGTAGTCTTGCTGATGAAGAAAAAGCTATGTTCACAATCTTATGGGCTAAGAGCTTGTAAACGAGCTAAATTTGAGTACGTATATAAAGCAGCATACTTTCGTTGTGCGCATTAGTTATAATAAAAGACGAAACAGTATATGGTACATATAAATTAAGTTTAACATAATTTAGAAAGAAGTAAAAATAAAACAGTAATTTACCTCCCTCCCCTTTTCCTCCCGTTGCCAGCCCCCTCCCCTCCATCTCGTGTCCCCTCCTCCCCCGTCGAGCCTCTGCCTCATTGTCGTCGCCTCCCTTCCTTCCGTCACCACCGAACCCCCTTCTATATATATCTATAGTTATATATTTACCTTTGAATTATATAAAATATATATATTAATTGTATATATATTACATGTATATAATTTAAATTTAAATTTATTTATTCATCTAAATTTTAACCTTTGATTGAAATAAAACAAAATCTCTACCGTTGATCTACTGAATAAATTGGAACTTAAGATTCAAATCAGATATGTATTAAATGAGATTATAAATGTAATTTTATAATTAAAAATAAAAAATATATAAATAAAAAAAAGAGAGCACGTGAATGGCAAGAAATTGCGTGACATGTCTAATTGTTCTATTTTGAAGAAAACATGGAGATAATTTATTATTTTTTTTATATTTAAATAATTTACTCATTTATAATATTACAAGTGATAAATTGCATTACACCAGACAACATAGTACTGCATGCACATACAAACACCTGCAATTTGCTATTTCTAATCTTTATATAACCTATAAATTATATGGTGTCAAAATTTTTATTATGCTTTGGCAGTCAGTAAACGTGCTTCAAATAGTGAATTAAAAAAGACTTCCGAATCCAATTTGGTTGGCGTTTACGCGTTTTAGTCATATTTATACCTTTCTTTTTCAAGGAAAAGGTGACGTAATTTTAGTCAACTTCACTGAGGTTAGCAGCAACTATGGTGGTGTTTTTTTATAGTACTTGAATATTCTTTTTCATTTTTCTTTTATATATTTAAGAAACACGTTTATATGTTTTTTTGGGATGGAGAAAAATATAAAAAAATATTACAAAAAATAATTTTAAAATAAAATCATTGAATGATGCACTCCAGCATGGGTGAGTAAGGCCATAAGAAAATAAGAAATAACTTCGGGTGTGCATTAATTTATCATTGTTGGTATTGGTTACTTCATGATTTTGGTGCTAATCTATTGGTTGATATTATTGCATTAGATTTGTCTTACTACATATGTGTGTGTGTATAAACTCATTAACTGGACTTATTGAGCCGACTTGGATCATAAGTTGTGCTGTCTGTTTTATTAGGTGGGTCAGTAGTGACATTTTGAGATGAAAATTATCTATGTGATTATTAGAGAATAATTTCAAGTTTTGTAATATCTAAATACTTATTATTCTTCTTTTGGGTTGTGTCCATGAATACATCAGTGCATGGTATATATAAACTTTTAATCACGTCTACCACAATACATTATATCGATAAAAAATATGTCTTATTGGTTTTGACAAAAGTTTCTTATAGAACGATTTAGAATTATTGACGGTATATGCTAATTAGCGGTATTAAAGCGTAGTGTTGTAAGAGGTGCTGCAGGCGGTGTCATTAAGTAATTGCAATTGAACGGTGTTGTTGGGCGGCAATATAGTGATTAACAGGCAATTGTAATGAATCAAAGGAAGAAGATGGATAAAAAAATTTATCGGAAAACTGTTGGACGATATCAAATATTTAACTGTTGCGGAAGTAAAATGATCAAAATTTGGCTCTCGTCCTCATAACCTTAGCTTTTACGTATTTATAATAGAAAAATAAATGTAATTCATCGTCATTTTGAGTAGAATTACTTAGGATTTACTACTTTCTGAGCTTCATTTATTTTTTAAATGCTGTTTTTGGGTATTTTACTCTCTTGTAAGTTTGATTAGAGACAAAAAGAAAAAAGAATCATAAAAATACATAAACTCAGCCCAAGACACACACAACACGGTCGAGCCTTGTTCATGCCACACAATTGTGTCGGATAAGAGGTATGTTTTCAGAGTTAGTCAGTGAAACATGGCCTGACTGTGTGCTCTCACCCCACGAGCATCTTCTTGTAGCAGAAACAGAGTAGACGTCAAATTCTTCTCCAATTGCGAAGCTAGGAGCCTTTCAGCTATATAAGTGGCAAGAATAGACGAGAATGGGTGAGAAAAACTTTACATTCGCCATCATACACATGTTTTGATCAAATTCGAAGAGCTTGAAGTGAAGCAAGAAGTCATCTAACCAGCTAGGAGATTTAGGTTATAGTTTCCTATTTCCTCTTCTCTTTAGAATTTTCCTTTAAGTTGACATTAGAATTTTTATTACTTTTGTTTGCCAAGTTCATGCCTGAGTAGACACTTTTTGTCCTAGAATTAAGTTTCGCATTTTGGTACATTAATGAAATTATTTTAGGTTCTTCTTTTATATCATGTGTTATTTGATCTAATTCAATTCCTAAGTTCTTAATTGCCTTGTGAATGTTTTGCTCACGTATTTGCATGTTTTAAACATCAAGTACTAAAATGTGAAGTCAATGTTAGAAAATTTAGGAATTAACCATGAAACTGAACTTGATTTATGTGAGAATTGCATGAATTATCTTTGATTTCCATGTGTTTAGTTAATTTAGTCTCCATGAAACTAGGTAGATTATTTAATTAAACAAAATTTGATAAAAAAAGCAACAAAGATAGCGGTTCAATTTACATATTGCACCTTTGTTCTTAGGGTAATGGGGGTCATTCATGATGTGCATAACTTGAGAAGACCCAATCCAAGAAGAACAACAAGGTTTAGAGCTGCCCAATATACCTTCCCCAACAGCTTAGCGAGCCTAGTAGTCCAAGATGAAAGACGGAGGCCCAAGGCACCCCTAGGCTCAACCCGTAATCATGACCCAACAAAGGTGACTGACCCAAGGGCCCATAAACTTGGCAATCTTCCCCCCTCCACGTGGCGTACAGCTGGCCCGCCAATCAACCATCACATTAGACCACGTCAGCCTAGGGACACAGTCTAAAGAAAAAAAAGGTCTTCCTAAAGCCTGGGGTCCCTAGCGGCTTGCGGCTAAGACTCCCTGCCAGTAAGGGGTTTTCCCTGGCGAAAGGACACTCCCATTGGACACATCAAATTGCGAATAAAGACATTTTGCTATCTGACCACTTTAACCTATCTTTCCTAAAATTGGGGAAGAGGGATATATAGATCCTCAATAGGCGAGGGCACTCCCCCTATATATACAGGTTTGATCCTCCATCAGGGGGATGGCTCCCGGATTCTCTAAGCACTCTTTCTAACACTCATCGAGCATTTTCTTGCGAATTTGGACATCTATTTCGATTTAATCAATATATCTTGATTCCTTATTACTATTATTTACTGTCTTGTCCTATCTTTTCTTGGATCCAATACTGACTTGGGCATCGGAGTGCTAATGTGTTGTTTTATAGGTTTCTTTTTTAGGATCATAAGTACTCCAGCAGAAATTTTGAATGATAGTCCAAGTCCATTGGACTCGTGCTATTTTCGTATACATCAAACACAATTCAATCAAGAAAGCAACAAGGTAACGGTTCAATTTACATATTGCACCTTTGTGTTTTCTTTTACCCATGAGCCTCATATGCACGTTTTCTTTGTGTTGTTCTTGTACGTATATTTTACATCAAACGCCTAAGAACAATTAAGGAAACACCCATTAGTTGGATTTTATGATTTTATTATGCACGGGTTTACCGCTTTCTACGCTTCTGCCCCATGTTTTCCCACTCCATTCCTCTTAAGTGGTATCAGAGCCCGCCTCGATGTAATAGGCCGTGGATCGATGTGTTTTTTATGTGCTTGGCATGAGAGATATGTTTATCGACTTTTAAGCATGGTTTATTACTTTATTTTTATGATTATATATTTAATTTGCAATTAACTTAGTTAATTCTACAATTATTTGGATATTTGGTGTATCTAAAAAATCGAATTTTTTGAATATATAGTTTTTATTCAGTTTGAAATATGCATAAAAAAAAATTAAAAAAATTGCACAACAGCAGCCTCCTGTCCCTAGCAAAAAATTAAAAAATAAATATAACGCGTGCAATACACGAGTCATGAAGGGAGTGTTTTTTCAATTTTTATTATCTCAAAAAAGGGTGGTGGCCATTTTATTTATTTATTTTGGGCAACTAAGTTCTTTTCCACATTTTTCATGTGATAAATTGCTTTTAAACGATGTTATGTTGATCATAAATTCTGCAGGTTCCATGAAGGGGAAGTGGTTGGACTTTAGTCAACTCGTATACTGCTGTCCCGACTCCCATGAAAGAACCTGTTAATTAACCACACGTTTCACTCGTTTGTCAAAGGAAGCACATTTTTATAATGGAAGCATATGATTGACAACACGTTTATGATACTGCGGACATGACAATGAATACAGCAGACGCTCCAAATTTGTAAGAATGATGAATGTTGGAAGTTTCCTCATATCCACCCTTATCACATGAAAAAGAATATATTTTTATTTTTAAAATATATTATAAAAAAATAAAATATATGCGTTAATATATTATATTAAAAAATTAATTTAATGGTATTTCAAAAACAACAAAGAAATAGTATAGTAGTATGATAAATTTTCGTTTATGAGTGAAAAATATCTTCTTTTTTTTTATATTATTATAGATTAGTGAATGTTTTTTTTTTCCTTTCGTCTATTAAAGGACGATAGAAATTGGTTCACCAATTTTTCTTGAAAATTCAAATAGGTGAACTATGTTTCACAAAAAAAAAAATCGATCACAATTACATTACGTTGATCATCCATAAAAAAATGGTGGATTAATGTTGAAGTTCAACCGTATAATAATAGAGCAACTATTATAATTGGATAATTATATTATTCCTAAATTTTGGTATAATTATATGTAGATTTTTTAGGTCTGAAAAAGGACATCGATTACTCGTGATGTTTGTTTCCAACCAACAAATAATCCATCCGTTAGTAAAGTTCATGATATTTAATTTGTTGACATCAATCAAAAAGTGAAATGAAAATCTGTATTTATTCTGAACTGACTTATTACAGTTTTAATGTAGGTCAAATAATTTTTTTTTTTTTTTCAGCAAAGCACCCTTTTATAAGGTGAAGATGCACTTCCTCACATGCATTAGTGTGTGAATATTTATAAGACTAGTTTAATTACAAAAGGCTCGTTTGGCTATACGTAGTTTTCAAATCACATAAAATTTTCGTATAATTACGTCAAAATAAAAAAAAAAAAAAAAAAACAGTGTAATTATCCGTATATAATTTGACTGTCTGAACCTTTTAGCCGTACTGCAATACTCATATTGTCTTATTCAGGATAAATTTATATTTTTTCTTGGTCGTACATTCTATTAATTAGAAAAATAAAATTATAGCTTTCAAATTTGTCCGAATGAACTTTCGTACTCAAAAGTCCATTTACAATGTGCTTACTATACTATGTTTGGGAATTCATACCTATAAGCGTGTTGATTAGTACAACTTACTAATTCAAAAATAGAAAAATATGTTAATTAAAAAATTCATACAATTTGAGCATATACAATATTATAAAATCTAATTATATTAGTAATATAATACCAAAATGACAATTTTAAAATGTTACTAAAATTATATATTAAGTGTAAATGATTTTTATCTTGTTATTATATATATATTTATTACTGAAATAAAATAATTAGTTACACGTACACAATGATAATTCAATAACACGACAATAAAATCGTGATATAATAATTATCCAGTGTCACATTTATCCTCTCACTATATTTGTCTTTAGTGTCCGGCTATTATAGGTTTGGTCCAATAATTATAGGTTTTTGGCGTTTTGATGATCCATTGTAAAATAAAATTTGTAATTTGGTTCATTATTTTATAAAATTTGAGATTTGGGAACATATTTTGCCAAAAAGTTCTAAATTTGTTGGAAATTGGCGTGTGCTAATGACGACCCCAACTTATATTGAGGATAAACTTGAATTGAACAATATGTACCTAGAGGTGAGGGGAGTTTTCCGGAGTCCCCAGTCCTTCTGTATTAAAATGCACAAAATAGTTACAGCATGGAGAGCTACCTCTTTAGAATTTCTAGTAAAGTCATAAACAAGGAGTACTACTTCCTTACAAATAGAGCAACAATAAATAAGGAGTACAGTACCTTACAACAAAAGACCCGAACAGGTGTCCTAGAAAAATTATGGCGAGTTAAAAAGATTTTTGTTATCCCACCACGACGTGGATCGCACAGCACCTGCAAATAAATCTGTACAGAAAGGCCAAGTCAAAGTGTGTGTAATGTTCCAAAAGGATTAATAATGAGCATTAGTATTAACGTGGAGATCATGTTTGGTAAATTGTCAAATTTACGATAGTTAATGTGTTCTCAAATCTTAAAACTTACAAAAATAAATAAATAATAATAATAATAGACCAAAAGTTCCATGTTTAAAGGACTACATGACAAATATTTATAGTTACAGGACCAAAATTACAATAAAGTCCGACTATTTTTATACACTTTTTGTCAATAACT
Organism: Sesamum indicum; assembly: GCF_000512975.1. Taxonomy (NCBI): domain Eukaryota; kingdom Viridiplantae; phylum Streptophyta; class Magnoliopsida; order Lamiales; family Pedaliaceae; genus Sesamum; species Sesamum indicum. Next base: position 1,521,047 of record NC_026160.1, on the reverse strand, counting down.
AATTATTGCTAATAACAAATCTTACAAAATAATCGTCACTATTAAACCACAAAATTTATTATTATGGCAAGATAAAATTTCCATCACTAAATATAGATATCTAATCAATTAAGTGATAACATTAAAATTCTCTTTTAATTTCTACTGTTATTAATCTTTTTTAGGATTAATTATATTTATACCCTTGATCTATGGTCTACTTCCACAAATCACCCATATCATTTAAGAAATTACACATACATCCACCAAAATCGTTTCATTTATCTAAACCACCTCTATATTTTAGAAAATTACACATACACCCCAGAATCGCCAGTGGAATTACACAAACGTAAATCCTACCTTTTAACTGTCAGAAGTAATTTATAACAATACGCAAAAAAATAAAAATAATTATATAAATAAATCAGGAAATATAAATATAATCATCCTTTTTTTCCCTCCCCAGATATACACAATAATTTGCAGATGGATATGTTAATTTGAAGACTAAATTAATCAAGGGGTTCACATCTACCAAAACCCTCAACCTATATATATATATATATATATATATATAATACGTGATTTATTAGTAGGTATTTGGTGCACTAAATTTTCTTGTGTATTTAAGTATATATGTGAATGATTTGACACTACTCTCAACCTTGTCTTGGATCATTGTATTAGTACGGGATGATACTAATTTATACACACAAATTGCTATTAATTAATTTATACGTATACGTATATATATATATATATGTGTATCATATGTCCCGTTTGGATTAAACGTTGCGTTCAAACTTGCATTCCTTGACATTGGTTCCACGTGCTTCACAATCAAAAGTCAATGAAAGAAATTCCAAGTCCAAAAGTGTGAACGCCGTCATATGTTTACACGTTTGTTGTCGTCTTCTTCATGAAATGTTCGTTTGTTTCGTCCGTAATGCTGACGTTGCTTCATTCAATGTTAATTGGCGTCAGCAACAATTATGCTATTAAAATTCAATCTTTCTTGGGATAGGTTTTCCATTCGAATTAATTTTAAAAAAAAAATCATCAAATTATGGTTGTTTTTCCTACTTTACACACGTTTCAACGAGAAATATAATATTTAATCATATTTGATCTTCATAATTAATATAAATAATTGTAGTTAATAAATAATTATTGATCAAGACTACGTAACCTAATTTGTTGGTCGAAATTTTTGTGAGTGTGGTAGAATAATTTGTCATGATTAAGAATCATTATGAATATTTTAATCATGATAAATAAATTAAGCTTTTGTGTTAATTATATTTAATTCTAATTAATAATATTGGTTTTTCGTGAATTTTAATCCAGAATCATATAATAAATTTTCGTCTGAAATTTTGTTCCACAGCTACCTCCTTAGTTTTAAAACTATGGAGAAAATATGTATATATATATATATATATATATTCTATATATCTCTCTTTCATGTTACAAGTTCTTGGGAGAATATGAGTTGGAAATACCAAAGAGTTTGATTAGATCAAATACAATAATAATTACACCATTACATTAAAATATCAGTTCATATCTGTCAAATAATAAATAAAAGTAAAAAATAATATATTATAATAAATTCATATAAAATGAAATAAAAAAAAATCTGGTGGTTCGTATTAGGTTTTCCAGTGATACATGGACTAATTAAAAGAGTTATTTTATTTTTTATAACAGTTCTCGATTGCAATTTTCAGATCGAATATGTTGAAAATGCCACTATTTTATAATAAGTGGACCAAAATTATATTTTTTTGGAAAAACAAAAAAATATTTGAAAGTATGAACTGCAAAATAATTTCAATCGAAATGTATGCATTTCACACCTTACCCGGAAGAAACCATTGGAAAGGGACTTTAAGAGTTTTATAAGATGATTTTAGACTGGATAGATTTTGTTACTTCTTTCTTTCATTTACTTTACTTGTTTCTTGCATTGACTTATCAATTGCACAGACCACGTCAATATGTTCATTGCACTTGCTAGAGTGCTTGATGTATAAAAATTAAGATAGATTAGGATGATTTTTTCGAAAAAGTTTAATTTAATTGCAAATATATTCATATTTGATAAAAAATTACAATTACTTTTATAAAAATTATATATATTACTAACTCAATGGGAAAGTGTTGAAGTACTTACATACCGTTGCTATCTTCTTACAGAAAAAAAATAGATGCTTTATGTTTTGATGTATTGTGCATCATAAATGTGTGATTCATGAAACCAAAATAAAAATAAAAAGAAAGCTTATAATGTCCTTATATTTTGAAAAGATAACGGCTATTTGACTTCAGATAGTATTTCTGAGTTTCTAAATAAAAGATGGGAGGACTTAAAATTAGAATTTAGCAAGCTATGAGATTATTTTGAGAATCAAGTAAGTAATGAGACTAAAAATTTACTAGTTCGTATGACTTTTCATGATAGGATAACCTAATTCTAATTACTATTATTATTATTTTTACTTTAGGAGGTGTTGTGTTGCAGAGACGCGTGGAGGAGCGTGTCGGCCAGTAGCCCTCTGAAGCTACAGCGTCGATCCATAGTGCTGGGTGTGGGGGGGGGGGGGGGGGGGGGGGGGGGGGGGGGGGGGGGGGGGAAGGGTTGGATCTTCAGCATGAGTTGTGTGGCATATATAGTAGGCTAACCAACATGGGACCTTATGTTCACTATCGACTTCTGTAGGACTAGCCTAGGAGACAAAAGAGATGAATACGAAGAAGATCCTCACATTCGTGCTAACCCACATGGGGAACCCTCCCTCCCCACCATCTGGCGATGAGTATGCCCCCAACATTGATCGACAAGGTCCCAATGGATGCAGCAATGCAACAACCAACCACCGAGGCTGAGCCTGATCAACCTCCTGAGGACAATGAGAAGGCCTCAAGATTAGATTAAGAAATTTTGATATTCTATACATTTCTATTTTAATTAAATAAACAAATCACATCATCCCGCCCAATCACCACATCATGCCCAACCCATCATTCCAACCAAAAGAGCCCTGCAACATCTGTACCTTTATACAATTAAAAAGCATCCTATCGGTGTCTTCAATTTATTGGTATGTTATTTTTTTATATACATTTTTTTTATCTTCTCAACCTCCCACAGTCTCTCTTTTCAACTTGCACATCCCATTTTTTCTCAAATTTTTAACATTTTTATGTATTTTATATTAAGTTAATATATTTTAAAAATAAAATAATTTCTTTAATTTTAAATTAATTATATACACATTTAAATTCGCCATAGATACTCATATATCATTAAAGTCCCTATACGTCCTTCCAAAATGTTGCACAGTGTGGAAAGTTTGTGTGAGCCGTACTTGTTGTGGGGCCGCAAAATAGTGAAAACTGACCCAAAACATTGCTACGTACCCATTTAATTAGTCCACCTTCACACGCATAAACACACTACTGAAAGTGAAAGCTACTCTCCTGGAATGAGGTCACTTGACTGAAGAAGTCTCCTTGTTCCTTCTCATTCCGCCAATTATATAGATTTGGAGCATGTTTCCTTTATACCCCATTTTTTATTGTATGCCAAAATACATATACCCCTTTTTCCTACGATGTTTCATATGTTGACAGTTGAAGAGCAACCCCTTTGCTTTTTGTGTCTGTCTTTACTTGGCGTATGTATATAAAGAGTGAGCTTTCGCTGGTTGCTGAGCAATTGCGCACAGCTCTCCGCAGAAGTCTTTCCTGGTAAAAGAAAAGATAAGGAGAAGATGGTGAGGCCGCCTTATGTTGACAGCAATGGGCTGAAGAAAGGTGCTTGGAGTGACGATGAGGACAACAAGTTGAGGGCTTATGTTCAGAGATATGGCCACTGGAACTGGCGATTGCTTCCCAAGTATGCTGGTGAGTATTAATTGGAGCTGAAGAAGTTGTTAAAATCATCACTTAATTACCTAGTATGTTCAAATGGGCATGTTTCTGTAGATAATTTCTCTCTCTTCCTCTCTCTCTCTCTCCATTTTTGATGAATCTCAACTCTCAAGACGAAGAACCCTTTTTTTCTTTTTACCCTTTGAAATAATTGGTTTTGATCAAAGCTCGATTCTTTTTTTGCCGATCCATGGGATTTCTTACTTGCAGCTTAATCTTTTTCCATTGTTTTATGGGATTTCTTGGAGTGAATTTCCTTTGATTTTCTTTCTAAAAATGCAAAACCCTAGTCAAAAGAAGGGAAAGCCTGGAGATATTGAGTGAAATCACTATACTTTAGATATCCAATCTTAGCGAATTCTCAATAATATTGATCAATGATTCCTCCTTTATATGTCATAAAAGAAAATTTTGTGTATATGGTTTTAGGTCTGGCAAGATGTGGGAAGAGTTGCAGACTGCGGTGGGTGAACTATTTGAAGCCCGGTGTCAAAAGAGGGAACTTCAGCAAAGAGGAAGAGGCTCTCGTCGTCAAACTGCATAACCAACTCGGAAATAAGTAGGAACCCAAGCTCCTTCTGATCAATCCTCATCCAATTACACCAGATATTTCAATATTTTCTCCTCATCTAATGTAACTCAAAGAAAATTCTAGCTCAGATCCAACTCGCTCAAACTTGAACCACTTATACGACAAGTGCAATATACTTGTCGTGTGATTGGTGTGCAATTCAAGAAAAGTGATCAATCACATTTAGTTCGGCGAAATCTAGTCTGAACAAGAATTTTCCTGTAACTCAAATACTCTAACAGCTTAAGCTTTAGATAAGAGTATCGCTAAACTTATATACATATATAGAATGTGTTCTTAATTAAAGGGTGAAGAGGGTTGGTCCAGAAACTAATTCTTGGATTTGTTGTGATCAACTCAGGTGGTCAGCCATAGCAGCAAATTTGCCCGGAAGAACTGACAATGAAATCAAGAATTTCTGGCACACGCGCATAGAGAGACGCCGCAACGGAAATCCAGCACACAAGAAAGCTAAAGGGCACACTGCTGCTGACAAACCATCTTCCAAAGCCCAGGTCTTGACCCAAGACAAGCCTTCTGAACTTACCCTTTCTGAAACATTAACCCTAAACGAATCGGCTTCTTCCGATTCTCTCATAAACCTTCAAAACTCAACACTATCCGTTGACACTAACAGTACCTCAGGTTCAGCATCAGAATCCCAAGTGGATTGCTGGGCTGATACATTTCTGGGAAGTACAGATTACAGCCAAGAGGGTTGTTTCCAACCACTGCCAGAGGAAGAGTTTCTTATCCATTCCGAATTATCAACCTCCGAGTCCTCTTACCCGAGTGCTCTCTGCTGGAATGCAGACGATGATCTTAGCATCATGTCGCCGGATTTCTGGGGTGGATCCTTTGTGTCGAACACTTCAAACTCTGAGAGTGAAACTAGTTACATTTCGACACAGGAAATGGGAGGGTTTTATGATCCGTTCCTTGAGTACATTCATCATCAGCTGCCATGAATTGAACTTGTTAGGATATGACATATATAGAGATGTTGGACGGTGTCTTTGTGTTCTATATACTGTCTGCACCATAATTATCATATGAGATGCGATGCTCAAACTTTTTGTGTATATATGTGAGTGTGGTTTAGTCGCGAAATAATGAACCTGTTTTGTTGTCTCATGGTTTTCATCTTATAACTTATGTTGGCTACAATATAAATAGGTGAAATTATAGTTTTAGTTCCATCGAAATTCAATGCTTTTTGTCCTCTATTTCGCGAGATTTTTAAAATGGTTTCTAAATTGAGAAAAGTAAGACATATTTAATTCTATGCTTTATGCAATTTTCAAATTGATCCCCAAATTAGAAAAAAAAACTCGATACATTTAGTTTTATAAATCTCATAAAATAAAAGACTAAATGTGTCCAGCCTTTTAATTTTGGGACCATTTTAGACTAAATATGTTAATTTTTCTCAAATTTTAGAACTATTTCGAAAATCTTGTAAAGTAGAGGACTGAATGTGTTGAACTCATATCCTATGGGACTTAAAGCGTAATTTTGCTATATAAATAATAAACTAGTTTTTAGATGAATTGTAAACTCTTTTTATTATTTTTTGAATTTTTATAAAATAATTTATTAAGTTTATTTGTTTCTTCATTTTTGCCCTTTGGAAACTTTTTATTTTTTCCATTTTTGTTCCTTTTTTCAAGCCCTTTTATTAATACTCAAAAGTTTGTTGCCAATTATTAATTGGACTAAAAAATATGTTATGTTTAGAAGCAAATATATGGAATCCTAAAGTTGGTTTCAGACAAAACATCACGAGTTTGATTTTCAAAAGCAATTGTTGACAATTTATCTCCCTGTGGCCTGTGTAACGACAAATACCACCAAGAATTGGCATTACGGTGGTCGGTGAATAGGCAACAAAAAATATAGTCACAAATATAATATTTAATTATAATTAATTATCATAATTAAAAATTAATAGTCATATTAAAAATTTATTGATAATGGTCACGCCATGGTTATTAACTGTGATTTTTGTAAGTGACTAATATATTTGTCAGACAAAATGCATAAAATCCCCCTATATTTTAAAAAGTTTGAAAAAATCCTACTGTTATGAGAATAGGCTAAAAGCCCCTCTGTATTTTGTAAAGCTCAACAACAAACACCCATTCCATTACTAATTAACGGAAGGTACATTACACGCAAATTTTGTGTATGCGGGGTATTTTTTTAACTGTTTTTATCTTTTTCTTAGGTATTTTTTTACTAAAACGTCTTTTTTATTTTAATTTATATTTAATTTATTTAATATTAAATATTAAATTAAATTAAATTTAAATTCAAATAATTTATAATTGTTAATTATTAAAATCTGAAATTATTTTTAATTAATTAAAATATATTTAATTACAATAATTATTATATAATTATTCTTAATTAGCTAAAATATTTAATTATTATAATTGTTTAAAATATTCTTAATTAATTAAAATATATTTTAATTAATATAATTCAAAAATTAAAAAAAAATGCACGCTTTCGCCCCTTTTTCACCATAAACTTATTTCTAAGTTTCTGGCGCCGTCTGGACGAGTTTTCGACGATCAATGATACCATTCGAATTCTCTTTTCAAGACGAACATTTTCATACCTTCAATTTGAGTTTTCGTCAATCAAAGAGACTGGCTCAAGCTATGACCGCCAAACATATTTGTGGTTGATTCGTCTCCGTGCAGTCGAATCTCAATCTCAAGCTAATAGGAATGTACAACAGTTCACCATTGATAACTAATTTTCTCGGGCAAAGCTATTTCATTCAAGAAGAAGAAAGTTTGTACAGTATATTTCTCTGAGAACGAAGCAGTGTTCTTCCACTATATATGACCATAACTACCATTCACTAATTAACCTTCTTTAACTACAATAACTAACTGGCAATTATGCTTAAAGGAGGAGGCGCATTCACTCTTCTAAGGTCTCTCATTTTACAATAAATAAAATCGCATTCCGCAGTCAAGCTTAAACGCGTGTTCCTCAAATTTGCGTTTCTTCCTTCGATAAAGTGGAACAGAATACGCTTGCTGCTACTTCTTCATACGTTGGACCGCTTCTGTAAATTTCATGAATGCTACATTCTTTACAGAATTATCTTCAGATTCTTTAGAAAACCAAGCTGCTGAATCCTGAGTATCGGAAATGTCGCAGATTTGTTGCCTCATCATTTCAAAATTGCACTTCCACTAAGGAACCAGTGCACAAAGTCAATTATGGTTCAATGGGAAAAGCCACAAATAGATGGGGCATCCAAAGAAAATCTAGGGCTGTGTTTGGATTTGTGTCTTTGCATTTTTTGAAATAAGATAAAACACTCAATGTTTGTTTTTGTGTTTTTACACCTTATTTGCGTGTTTTTCTATTTTTCAACTTTCTATGTATAATATATATATGCATTTATATATATACATAATATAAAACAGACATAATTTGATAATAAACAGTAATTTTTCTCTCTAAAAAATACAACATTAAACATAAAATATTTATATATATAAATATATATGATTTGACAATAAACAGTGATTTTTGTCTCCCAAATCTCAATATCAAACCTACACCACTTATTTAAAAATAATTTAAATTAACCAAAAATACAAATCCAAACATTTCATCTATTTTCAACACACTTATTTATCTCTATTTTTCTCTATCTATCTCCAAAACACAAAACAAAATACTCAAACTACAAATCCAAACACAGTGTAGGTATCTTAGTTGTTGGAGGTATTCTTAGAGTTCATCTTGGCTAGGTTATCTTTGCCTTTCAAGAACCGGTCGGCATCACCTCCAACATACAAACTGAATTGAAAGCCCTCTTTAGAGTCCTCCAAATCTGTATAGAAAAGGGCATCCAGAAAATCTGGATTGAAAACTGATTCTTTAAGCATCATCAAACTTCTCTCCACACCTTATCAACCAGCTTGGAATTACGAAAATCTAAAAATTAGACTGCTCATGTCTCAAGCTGAAACCAAGCTCTTCCACACTAGAAAAAATATTACTATTTTACCTATAATATTAATGGCTATAGTTAAAATCCATGGTAACGATAATTATTAACTATGATTAAATAAAATCGATGCAAACAATTAACTTTTCTATCATGAAAAGATTATCTATCAAAGCTAAGAGTCATGTTCAAAACATTGTTGTGGCTTTTAGCCATGACAAATATTTACCCTTATCGCAAAAATCACGACCAACAACCATTGTTATTAATCATAACAATTAACTCTAGTTAAATATTACAATTCTTCTAAACGGAGAAGGTAATCATGGAAGGCTATAGTTAAATATTTATCTTTTTTGTGGATTGGTTAGGAAGGATTAAAATCCTTCCATTGCTTCCTTGGAATATCTTTATTATGATTTTTTTTTTTTTTTTGCAAGGTTAATGTTGGACATTCCCACCACAGTAATAGCGGAGTGGCAGACACTTTTTGAAACGTCAAACTTTTTGATCCAACTCAAGTTGACCCTTAGAAAGCTTAGGTCATATTTTACTGTAAGGTAGTAGTACTCTTTATTTATACTTTATCAGATTATCATTGTACGGGAATAGTACTCCTTATTTTTTGCTTTTCTTGGGATATTAGGGAGTTAATACTCCCTATTGTACTTTTGACCCTTCTATGATTTAATAAAGCTCCCCATCCCTGGATGATTCTATAGGAAAAAAAGAGGAAAAGAAAAGAAGATGAGCACAATAAACTTGGTGAAGTAGTCCATGTTGGATTTTATCTTGTGTGCCATCCAGGCCAATTGAAAATTCTGTAGATTTTGACAAAATATCAATATTATATATATTTCAATACTTTGTTACTATTTTTTTTTAGGTAAATCACAACAACCTCTTCAGAGGTGTGACATAATTACGATATATTCTCGTTATTTAAAAAATTACAAATACTTCCCTCATTAAAAATAATTATGTAGTCCCTAAACAGTGAAACGGACATTACTATTCTACCCATACTGAATTTTTTTAAAACAGCATTTCGAAAAATATAAAAAAGTCGGAGATGGACAAAATAAATAATCAATAGAGAATATTAGTTCATAAAAATATTTTAAAAATTATAAATATATATAAAATTATAATTTATAATTCAAAAGGGTATTTTGATCAATTCACCATAAAAATTGAGTAAAAACCTAACGAAATGGGCTTCTTGTTAAACGAATTTTAATATCAGAAAGATATTTATAATTTTTCAAATAATTAGAAGGTATTTTTTATTATGCAAAACATGAGGTTAGGTGAGGTGAATGCAATTTACCCCTTTTTATTTGGTCATATTTCTGGCTTAAAATCGACTTTTTCTTACATCATGACTTTTTATATTTGAAAACAAAATTTTCTTTGAAAACAATCTTGCTGTTATTCTTGACCATTATTTCTAGATCTTGTGAAAGTATTGTCTAGCTATTAAAATTTAGGGATAGTTACACCTTTTTCTTTCAAATTTGATGTAATTATACATTAATTTCTTGTAGTTTAAAAAATTACATCTAACACTCTTAAAATTCGATCATAAAAAAGATTTATTTGACATACAATAAATAAATAATGAGTCAATCAAGAGTAAATACAGATTTTCTCTAATTTTTTTGTTAATATAAATAAATTTGGTAAATTTTGATTAACGAAGGGACTCATTTGTAAGAAGAAAACAAACTTTAAGAGTGTTACATGTAATTTTTTAAATTACAAAAAAATTACGTATAATTATGTCAATATCCCTAAATTTACATTCTCTTAACTTTTGATGATGAGCTTCATGATCTACTTCAACCATTTTGCACTAAGTTGCTATCTTCCAAGGAGGCTCGTGCAGTGGTCCCCAGCTTTGACGATCTAATTATGCCACTAAACTTGTGCTAGTCACATTACGCAAGTCCAAAGCATTATTGGGCGTGTCATCATATATATACACTAAGGAACCGCTACCAAGAGGGGAAATGCTTGGCTATCTTACGTGATCTC
>NC_026160.1:1493896-1510532 GCF_000512975.1 Sesamum indicum | reverse complement strand
ACCCCCCCCCCCCCCTCATTTTACTTAACTGAAAATTTTAACTTGAATTCGATCCGATTAAATTTGAATCAATCATATGACAAGCCAATTTAATAGGTATTCATTTTAAAGATAAATGATCAATCGCATAAAAGTAGGATATATTAGTTCTGTAATTGGTTTAATTTGATCAAACCTGATACCACCAAAAATTTTACTGAACATATTTCGTTTCCGATGCTCTTGATCTCTTGTGGGCAGTTTCATCTTTTCACCAAATTTTATTTTTATTTTTTTCATTTTTTCCTGCTGAAAGAAAAGCATTGAGGGTATTTTAGTTTTCTACTTCTACAGTTAGTAATGTTGTTTAAACCTCGAAAACTAATTGTAATTTTGATCTAACGGGAATTTATTTGTAATTATGATAAATTTAGAGTGTATATGTAATTTATTCTAAAACTTTTCACAGGCATTCAGTTCTACTTCAACCCCTTTCTCAGGGGATTACAAGGCCACGAAACGTCTGCTGTCTCTTTATGCAAGTCTATAGGGAAAGGGAAAGAAAAATGCAATGTTCGAAGGCTATGTGTTCAAGGGGGAACAACGGTGGGCTAGCGAGGCCCCCAGAAATGGGCGCCTCTGCAACAACGGTGGGCTAACGAGGCGCGAGGGTTGAACACTGCTTCACATTTGATCGATGACAACTTACATATACAATATAGCATATTACCCGTGCTATGCAGTGATTTTCAAGAATCATTGTTACAAAATACAATAGAGAAAAACAAAATAAGTACCAGATAGAGCTGCAGCTAAACAAGGAAAAACTCCATATGTAAACACCAGTTAACAACTGAATCATATAGCAACACTTGGATAAAAACCTGATTTGCTGAACATTTCAGGCACTCCACTTCCATATTTCTTTCACCTCTCAATTCAACAAGCTTCCACGCCTTAAATTTTCATTACACGCTGTCAAAAACAGTGCTCGAAGCAAGATACAGACGAGGAACAGAACAAATATAATCAAGAAACTAACAATTACTTGATTAAGTATTTACCTGCCTATGCAAAATAATCTACTAGCTTAGTACAATTTATTGATCTATTTTTTGCATTGCTTCCAGGAAATGCTGAAAATATGTATTCTGAACTGTTTAAGACTTACACAGCTAATTAGCTGATGATGTGCTGGTCTTGGAGTGAGCCGAAGCACTTGAGGTGTTGCTTTTCGTCTGTGAACTCTGGTCAGCAGATGAGGAATCAGTGAAGAAGATTATGTGCTCCTCACTTTCAACGAAGACTTGGAGTGAACGAGGAATTGAAGGCAAGTTCACATCCATGAGGCCTTCAAGGATTTGAACTACCTGACCCATTGATGGCCTAGTGTTTTCGTCATCCTGGATGCACCAACAAGCAACTTTGCATACCTTTAAGACCTCCTCTACATCGGCGTTTCCATCCAGTAGAGGATCTAACAGGCCAAGCACGTCCCCTCCATCTACCGTCACTCTAGCAGCCACCGCTGGGAAAAATTTAACTTTCCCATCTTCAGAGCTCTCAGAGTTTCGCCTTCCTGATACTAGTTCAAAGAGCATCATTCCATAGCTGTATACATCTGCTTTGGCTGTAATAGCAACTCCAGATATCCATTCAGGAGCAAGGTAACCCCTCGTTCCTCTCATGGTCGTCAGAACCCGACTAAAATCACGCCCGACGAGCTTTGCCAAGCCAAAATCTGCCACTTTAGGACAGAATTCAGCATCTAGTAATATATTTTCAGGCTTTATATCACAATGAATGATGCAGTCCCGGCACTTTTCATGGAGATACGACAACCCCCTAGCTACTCCCAATGCAATTTCGTATCTCGTCTTCCACTCCAAAACCTTGGATTCATTGGCACGGAAAAGATGGGAGTCCAAGGAGCTATTTGCCATGTAGTCATAAACCAACAGCTTTTTACTACCTTCGGAGCAAAACCCACGAAGCCTAACAAGATTCATGTGTTGAATTGTCCCGATTGTGCTGACCTCTGTCCTGAATTGCTTCTCTCCTTGGCTGATGCTTTCGAGCTTCTTCACAGCAACGACAGATGAGTCGGGTAAAGTCCCTTTAAAAACAGATCCAAAACCACCTCCTCCCAACTTTTCCGAGAAATTTTTCGTTGCATTTTGCAAATCTTTGTATGCAAATGCCATCAAAGAACCTTCCACTGGCTTGGAACTCCCAACTATTTGCCTCCGGCGTCTCCAAATTACTGCCATTACGATTGCCAGAAGTAGGACTATAGCAGCAATGGAACCAATGACAGCACCAACAATTGGCCCCTTACTTTTCTTGGCACTAGAAAACACAGACGAAGAAGCAGAAAGTCTTATATATATGGTTTTCGCATTACCATCTCCCTGGCTCAGTTGCTGCAGATTCAATAGTTCCTCATTCCAAATAGAACATTGATTTCCATCATAGGCATAAGCTGTGCAAGAGCAATTATTCAAGCAAGCAGATTCACATTCGCCTGCACTCCTAACCGTCATCGTTGGAGAATTGTCAAGTAAGCTCATATAGGGCCTCACAAGAAATGCATCTCTTCTCCCATTAGAATTAGTACTGTTATTTCCACACTGCAAATTCATCTCCCTCACACAGCCACCCGAATAATCCTTCAAATTCCAATCGTTTTCCGACTTAGGCTGAAATCCCCCCAAACAATCACAGAACGGCAATGAATTCTGATTGCAGGTACCAAACGGCCCACAATAAGCATACACCTCGCACTGCTGCCTCGGCTGAGACCAAAACAGGTTCCAGTCCGTGTTATCCCACGACAACTGCTTAATCTGCCCGGAAACATCCATAATGAATCTTGATATAATAGACGGATTATAGAGAGAATACGTGAAATAACTCTCGTTCTCATTATCAATATAGCTAAAATTATAGATGTAATTCAACCTCATTTCAGGGACTAGACTAAAAATATGACCATTCCAAGCCCCACTAGTCCAATACTCCTCACTCCCATTCCACCTTATAATATACTGACTCCCGTTTGGATCAAGCTCGAGAGAAAACAGCCCAGGCGCAGGATCCTCAGAATTTCTCCAAGAAGTTAAAAGTTGCTTCGTGCGTGTTCTTTTGTTATAAGCAATCTTTCCCCCAGGCAACCATGTATCCGCCGGATTATCAAAACTTTCCCACAAAGGTTGACCAATTGAAGAATTTGACTCTGACCCATCTCTCAGAACTAAGTTCCCATCATCAAGAAGCACGGCAACTACATCTGAAGCTGTGGAATTTGTATCAGTGGACCAAATCTTGGTCTGTGACTCATTTAGGAGCACTAAGTTACCATCCAAAATCTTGAGTTGAGCAGAATTCTTGTCTAAAACTGGGGTTTCTCTGTTCGCCACCCAGACTACAGTTAGTTTGCCGACTTTCTTGTACCATATGCCTATGTAGTGTTTTGAAGAATTACCTGGGCTGAAGAATCCCAGCTCAAAGTTCCCACCTGAAGAAACAATGGTTTGATCCCCAGAGAGCGTTGCGTTCCTTGAAATGGTGTCGGCTGCAAGGCAGGAAAAAGAGGTGATGCAGAAACAGAGAAAGACAAGATGAATCATAGTATAAAAATGGTTTCTGAGGGTCATGGCTGTACGGCAGAAGATGAGAGATAAATGCAGAGGAGAGAGAGAGAAGATAGTTTACATCGTTCCTCTCAGAACGCGTTCTGTTTAAGTGAAAAGATGTCCACGACAGTTGTTCATCATCACTCATTCAATGACCGAAAACTGTATTCTTCGTCTTTCGTCAAGTCAACTAAATTATGTTGAATTACCATTGTACCATTTACCAGAAGAATTGGTCCTTTGTACTAGAGAAAATACGTAACCAACCCCTCGTGAAATTGCAAATTAGTAAATTATATTTTATTATAAAAAAAAATAGCAATTTATCTTCATATTTAGAAAGGTAATTACTTTATTTTATAATACACAGAAGATAAATTATTAATTTTTTTTATAAAAGAGTAATTTGTTCATTTATAATATCACATTAGATAGATATATTAAACCCTTCTATATTGTATTGCTTTTGCGTTTTTAACAGCTAGCGATGTTTGCATATTTGATAACTGTGCAAAATAGAGAAAATTTACTTATTATTTATATAATTATATTAAATTAATCTGGTATGTTAAATATAATCTTTTGTTATAATTTTTTTTAAAATCAAATGAATAAAAATAGTAGTTATTAAAATTCAATGAATGTACTTAGGAAGAGTAGTGTGAAATTTAGAATAAAGTGTACAATACAATATAGAGAAAAAAAGAAAAAGAAAAGAAGATCATGAGAGAAGGGAATTGTAGTTTAGTCGGTACACATACATAATACACAACCATTATTTGATAGGAAACCTCATTTGGTGGATGATTCAAAATTTAATTAGTTGGATTAATTAAATTTTATTCTAGCACAATAAATTTAATTTGGCTTGATTTAGTTAGTTAATTTTTTTTATTGGTTGGACCCTATTAGTATTTCTGAAAAATTTTCACAGTCAACATCAACACAATCCATTAAATTTGAAAAAGAAGCCCAGTCCAGACAGATGAAAATGGAGGACGATTTTGATGAAGTATTGTCTATATGCAAGGATTTAACATCTAATATCAAGAGACTTGAAGCAAATGAACGAATGATGAAGGCGTTTTTTTTAGTTCTTGTTGTTTTGTTTGTTGCAATATTATTCAAGTAGTTATATGTTGTAATTTAACTGATGTATTTTGGATGTTCGCAATTGAAGTTGATTCCATTTTGGATGTATTTAAGTTGCTTCCTTGTAATATATACTTGAAGAACAAAGTAGCACAAAAAACAAACAAAAAATATGAACAATTACATTCCCGGTAGCATAACAAAACACTTATTTAAATAATAATTCATTGTAGCACAACAAAACACTTATACAGTGTCATGTTAGATTACTAGTACTTCGTCAGAACACTTAATACTTCAAAAATACTTAATACTTCATTGTACCACAAAAAACCACACTTCACTGTACCACAACTTAAATAAAGCCCATCTTACATTGCAAAAGTTGCTGCCAAAATACTTAGTTATAACATATATTGTGCATAACATAACAAAAGACTTAAATTCCTCCGATGTTCATACCAAAACACTTACATGATGTGCATACAATTCTGCGGTCATTTCAATCTTTCTTCCTAGATGCATCCTACTCCTTGGATGAGCTTGACCCAGTACTTGGCCTATACGAGGCAGAAAGGCTTTTTAATTTATTTTTAAAAGTCGGCTTGCTAGATCGACAACACTCTCTTTGGAAATCAGTACTTGTAATTGAACCTTCAGATATTTTGTATATGTTTGTTGATGTAGATATCAGAACTAGTTGTTTTCTCCTTCTTGGAGCATTAGACACCGGCACATTGTTGTTGGATAGTGATTGGCTAGTTGCAGGTCTTTGTTCATGTCCTTAGGGTATCTAAACCAACAATAATTTGATTAATTTACAAGTAGAATATTATTATGAATGAAAGGAAAAATCAAGTTTTATAAATCTACTTACCTCAAACGGTGAACTGAATTGTGTAGACCTTGGTGGCACAAAAAATGGCCTTCTTAACCTTTGAAAAACTCCATGCATCTGTAGGATATGATAATTGATGTATGAATGTTGAGTAAATGATTGATATGAAAATTATAACAAATATACCTCATTTGTCCTTGATTTTGAAGCTTGAGTTGATGCTGGCACCTCAGATGCTTGTGGTATCTGTAGGAAATGAATTTTCATTACATTTAGTGCATAATAAAAGTATTATTTTACACGAATACATACCTCATGAAGGGGAAATAGTGGTTTAGTTTGTGACTGTGCAAGCTACAAAAGATATATGTAAGTTTAAATCAATTATAATTACCAAAATTCATATTGAAGATTGTTGAAAAGCACCTCTTCTGAAGGAAACAGTAGTTCAGACTGTGAAATTGGTTATGACTATTAGGAGCAGGAATCTGCATATGATATGTTTAAGTTAAAATAATCATAATTTATGTGTAAGTTATATGTAAAATATACCTCATTTAGGTTAATCCCTTCACTTGATTGTGGCATTTCTGCTATATGTGATGTTCCTGCTCCATCTATTGGAACATGTGGATGCTGAAAAAATATAGAAAAACTGTTAAAAATTACTATGAAAT
Organism: Sesamum indicum; assembly: GCF_000512975.1. Lineage (NCBI taxonomy): Eukaryota > Viridiplantae > Streptophyta > Magnoliopsida > Lamiales > Pedaliaceae > Sesamum > Sesamum indicum. Next base: position 1,504,311 of record NC_026160.1, on the reverse strand, counting down.
TATGTATTATATTAGTATATAAAGTTACAATGCCTGTGTTTCTCTTGAGTTTGGATGAGGGGGGTTGGTGCAGCTTCTTTTATTGTGTCCTGTTATGAGGCAGATACCACATGTGTGTGTTAATCCCTTTCTTGACACTCTTCCAGTCTCTCTGATATCATTTGCATCCCTTCTCCTGACCTTTTTTTACCTACCCACCTTGGACTCACTGTTGGAGGAGCCACTTTACCAAGTGTTGACACTTCAAAATCATACATACCAGGCACAGAATTTATCATGTGATTAGACTTTTAGATATGTTTCCTTCTTCAACTATGTGTCTACATAGTCCTCTACATTCAGTCTGTGGTAGTTGATTGCTGCAATTGCATGACAACATGGATATCCCACCAATTGAAGCATACCGCAGCTACAATGTCTGTCATTCAAGTGTACTATATGATTCTCCATAAAGTGCATGTCCTAATACTTATCTTGACCAGCCCAAGTAGGGAAACAATGTTTGCTTTCAAGCCTTTGCTTCTTAATTTTTCTACGGATGTTTGGACACACATCACCATCATACTTTCCATGCCTGTTCTCTTAATTTGAAGTCTGGCCATACATTTTATTATTATAGTTTCAAACATATCAATTATTGGCTGCTCTCTTGCCTCAAGAATGTAGCTGTTGAAAGACTCACACAAGTTGTTAACTACTGTGTCACACTTAGTTCTTGTTGGAAAGAAACATCTTGTCTGACGTTGAGCAGACACCTCAGACAACCACTCACAAGCAGTCTATAGTGATCCTACCTTTGGTTTTCAATTTCTGACATTATTCTCAAATGTTGCTTCACATTATAATTAGAGACTACTTTTCAGAAAAGTTTTTTCAACTGTTGGCCCTTAAATTTTGCTTTGTAATTATTGTAAATGTGCCTTAAGCAAAATCTGTGCTCTGCATTTGGTGCCAGAGAACTGACTACCTCAACCAGTTCCTTTTGTCTATCAGAAATGAAAGCCCATCCATTCTCATCAGGTGATCTTTTATCCCTTAACAAAAGATTCAGAAACTATTCCCAAGAATCATACTTTTTTATTTCAACATAAGCCATAGCAATTGGGTAAATATTGTCATTCCATCTCTGCCTACTGCAGTCAAAAATTGCCCACTGTAAATACTCTTTAAGAAATACCCATCAAGGCCAATGATTGGCCCACATCCATCTAAAAACCCCTCTTTAAGAGCAGACAGACAAAAGTACATCCTTTGGAGTACAGGTGGACATAATTCTCTATCCACCTTCAATACCAAAATACTTCCAGGATTATACTTATCCACAGTTGCACAATAATCATACAACCTTTCAAATTGCAGTTTTTTGTTATCTTTTATCAATTGGAGTGCATATCTTTTAGCTCTGTACACTTTGTGCAAACTGCAATCAATCAGAACACATCTCCTTATTTTGTTTTGTAATGAGATTAAGCCTTCATTAGGATTGTCACGAATGATATTCTCAATCCTCTTACCCAAGTACTTGTAGTTTGCCTTCTTGTTTTCAGTCAAGTGTGCACAAGTGTATTTGCCTTTGATTGATTTTATCTGAAATGTGGTTGTTTTCATCACTTCAGATGCATGGATCCTCCAATCACATCCCCGCTTGCAAGTGGCTGTTATCTTTTTTGTCTCATTATGTTGGAATTTTAAGTCCTAACCCCTTCTAACGGCCCAATCCTTCAACACCTCCCTGTAATTTTTCCTAGTTGGAAATTTCATTCCAACTGTTAAGTCCTCATTCCCCAAGTCTGTCCTCTCATTCCACACTGGGTCGCTAGGTCCCTCGTCATCTGAACCCCAAAGTTAAACTAACTCATCCTCCTCTTATGCATCAGTAAACCAACCATCAACCCCAATATTCCTCTCATCTTCCTGCCTCTGTTGCTCCGCTGCCCTTTTCCTTTTTTTTTTTTGTTCTCTCACAAATGCTCTTATTGTTCTGAATATTTTTCATGCATGGTCAGGTGGTCTATTTTCAAATATATCATCATCTAGAAGACCTTCTAGATCTTCTAATATCCAAGAAGGACATTCAGATGCTGTTGACCCCCTAGAACTGGAACCATTCTCATCCCCTTCTTCAACTCCCTGCTCCCTCACCCCCTTCAACTCCAACCTGTTCCCTCTCACCACCATTAATTCCTTGTTCCCTCTCAACCTCTTCACTTATGTTAGTTTGTATATCCTCAAACAAAGGTGAAATATTATCCGGATGGTGTATACATTCAGAATTATGTCGAGAGGCTGTGTTATTTGTATGTTCAGAAGTATCAAAGTCAAATTCAGTGGCATTTATGCTTTCATCAAGAATTGGGGCATTAAATTCAGCTTCTGAGTTTAAGAGTTCAAAGTCATCATAAAAAGGGAGTAAGGGTATCTATTCTTCTATAGAAATGATATTACCCTGAGTATTAATAGCTACTAGAGGGCCCTGTTTTTTTTCAAAATATATAAGAATTACACTCAACCCCTTATAATCTCTTAGTAGTTCTCTAATACCCTCATCCCCATTCAACATCCTATGTCCATTATCTAAAGTGTGTCCAGATAGTCAATAATAAATCACCACATTTAGCAACTTACCCCTTGCCCTAACATACATTTCTATTAAGTTCCCATAACATAATCTCTCCTTATCCACATTTGAAATCCATACTCTACTACCACCTACATATTTAATTATAGGCACCCATTCAGTTACACCACCAAAGCATATATCAAAATCAGCATAATCAACCAACACCATTCTGCAGTTAAATATACAAACAAAAAAATCAGCAACCAACAACAAGTGGGGACACAACCCCTTTGCAGGCAACCCCTTTGCATAATTAAATGAATAAATATTGAATACAACTTTTCAAGCAAATGGAGTTAGGATGTGGGGACCAACAGTGAAAGAATCCACTGTTCCAAGTATTCGGTGCAAATTTTCAATAAATATTCTATTAGAAAGATAGGACACCATACCTTTTCACACTGTTATGCCTCTGAATGTGTTGTCTCAATAGCTCAATTTTTAACGTATGATTTGCTACACAAATAAACTTATGATTATCAACTTATGACACATACTAAATAATTTAAAAGTTTTAAACAAGCTTTATTTCTAAAGTGATGAAGCATGTGATGTTCCAACTTAAGACATTTCTGTCCACAACTAAGAGATTTTGGCAAATCTAGAGGAGCTCAAATTTGCATTGCATACCTCAATTTCTTAAGTGTTCAACCAACAATTTTTTAATAGGTGAATGCACATCCCCACATTGTTCAAGTCTGCGGTTTTCAGTACCACTTCAAATTATATAATACATTCTACATGAAAATTCGATTCACAGGCATCTACCTGACCATTCTGATACCTACACATATATTTACAGCCATGTAGAATTCTCTGATTATTTTTTACTGTTCCCAATAGAACTCTCTGATTTTTTATTATTGTTCCCATTGTCACCATTATCACCATAACTCTCGAATTTTACTATTCCCAATAGAACTCTCGTTTTTATTTTTTACCTTTTCCTTCAAAATCACTCATCTAATGGTAACAATGGTATCACTACCTCTTGTTTTTCTTTTATTAAGATGACAAAGTACCAAAATAGGAGAATTCTGCAAGAAATTCGAATTCATATACCCTAATTTTTACTTCGTTCCCAACCAATAGCTTCACAAAACTCGATCTTAAGGCTAAAACTACTAAACTTGTGCAAGCCCTAACCTGTCAGTTTCATCGTCTTCCCCTCTTCTCCCAACTTCTGTTCGCGGCGTCTGAAGAAAGAAAACAACAGCTCCCCCCCCCCTTTTTTTTACTGCAGTAATATGTAATAAGGTCATAATAGGAAATTAAGAAAAGAATTAACTCCGTTAGATGGTAAAAATGGAATTTGAAAAGTGAGAAACATTTACAATTATAGGGATTTTTTGCATATTAAAATAACACATGGGGTTTTTTGCCAAGTTTTCATAACACAGGGGGGTTTTATACAATTTTCCCAATTTAAAATGAAACTAGCTTTTCGTTTCTTTAGATTAGCAATAACGTGCGTTGTTCCCTCTACGAACCCACGTTCACTTGAGAATTCAATCCAAAATTTCTCTAAGTTGTCCACACGATAAAATGGAATTGTTCTTTTTCTTTCTCTAGATAGAACAAAGATAAAAAAAGAAAAGTAATTCCAAACAAACGCTATTATTTAGTGCTTTTGGATTATTTTATATTTTAAACTTGAATCGAATTCAATATAGAACAAAAATGAGAATATTTTTTATAAAAAAAGAGAAAATTTCGTGGCTTGTATGAGCTTGTGAGATATATGTGTAGTTTTGTATATTACATACAATTGAATTCAAAATTCAAACTACCAAGTTTGCCCCCAAGACAACCTATACACACACATGCATATAATCTCCAACCATGATGGAAAAACCTCTCCATAATATTCATCATGGTGAGGAGTTTGAACTCCTCCTTAACTTGCTCCAACCTCCCTCAAATAGGCTTGGACTTCAAGTATGAACCGGACTTGATTTGATTAAATTAAATCAAGTCCAAGCAAAGTCCATTGGAAAATAGTTAATTTAATTAATTTTAATCCAACTAAGTCTAAAGATTCATTTAATCCAATTAAATAAATCTAAGCCCAAGCACTAATTAATTGATTCAATCAATTAATTAAGCCGAATCTAATAAATCAATCAAATTAATTTAAATGTGTTGGGCCCAAAATTAATGAACCCAATTAATTAAGTCTTGAGCCATCCACATTCTCCTTAAATTAATTCAATCCAAATAATTTAATTTATTTCTTCTAGAATTAATTCCAAATTAATTTAACCAATTCAGTAGTGATTTCTGTGTGACTCTTTAAGTTCACTCTTAGCTAGATTTGGACTTATGTTTAAAGCAATAATTAATTAAATCTAATTTAATTAATTATTTTTAATTAACCATTAATAAAAATTTTCCTTCACCATAGGTTGCCGTCTAGCAATGGTCCATGGCACTAAAGACTTGGTGAGTGTTGGTGTGAATATTTAGGCTACCAAGTATAATATGGGTATGCTCCTTCCATCATCCATCTCCCGGTCTAAGTCTAGGGCATGAATTTGCGCGTCAATTCTCATTTTATACTAGACACTATGCTAAAAACATGTGTTTGCTCTATTGCTTGACATAGGAAACCATTCCCTGCTCAACCAATCGCTATGGCCACAGATTCTAAGAGCTTGAACAATCTCAAAGCGCATAGAAAACTTGACTGTCATACACTGACAAGTGATGGATTCTATCTTGAAACCCACTGTCCTCACCACATATTCTGACTACACTAGACAAGACTTATAATGACCACATCCAAGATATGGTCATCTTTCGCCAGATCCAAGATACAATGATCCTATGCATGTGACTGTTATGGTTCCTCGAGTTCGAGAACTAATCCTGTAATATCAAAGTCGGAAAGTTCCAATTATAATCACCAAGCATCCAAGGCTTCCATATGACGACTTTCCATGAGGCAGTTCAGTCGGCTTAACAACCTTTTCAACCATCCACTAAAATTGCATAAACATCTAAAGTTTGTCGCCGATGAAACACAACACCCATCTAATGAATGCGATATTTAGTGCAAGTTTCTCGATGTCCAGTTTCAAAGTCCTTGACTTGGAACGTTTCAATCCTAACCCTCAGAAGTTGATTTCATAGGGTTTCAAGGTCCAATACCCAACCCAACTACATAGGTTGTACAATTTGGTTTGTGGGCTTTGTTGTGATGTTATGCATATAAACATAATTAGTAAGCACAATAAATATAATTACCCAATAATGAAGACTCACTTTATACATAAAGAATATTACAATTACCAAAAAACTTTCAAAATCGATTACATAAAGACTAATCCAATTGGTATTTTGGACACTTATTCTAACAATGCAACGCACAGGTAGTAAAGCCTACATGCACGCATAGCTTTCTAGGCATGGCCGACCAGCTGTGTGCGAATAGTTGGACTGGTTTTGCAATTATTATTCAAAACATTGGTTTTTCAATTTCTGCAGTTTATCTAAAATTATTAATTATGGCTTAGTTTATTTTTTGTTAAGTTGGATTTTTTCAAAGTTAAATTTCCATTAATTAATTGGAAATTGTTTTTGAACAAACAACTATAAAGTAGAATAATGTATGGGATTTTTCAATATTCATTATTAAATGCATTATTAATATGAACTTTTACATATAAGTCATGGTTTGATTATCATGATATTGAATATCGTTTTAAATATATTAGGTATATGTTAGCATATATAAAAATTTAGAATGTATGTGCCACAAAGCCCATTAGATTTTGTGTTGTTGGTTTATTTTTATTAGGTGATATCTACGTGCCTTTTTATATTACTCTCCTTTCATTTTATGCCTTGGATAAATAAGGTTTTCTTTTGTCTCGCTTTTTGTATTCTCCCCAACTTTTTGTTGGAGTTTTCTTTTCAGCCGTAATGATTGTAGAATAGAGGTGAGAGTTATTTTTGCAAAAATGTGGAAGCACCTGCCATGGGGATAGAGATCCCAGAAGACCCATTAGATCGAGCCCACGGTGGACAACCGGAAGAATGAAGAGAGTATTGCAAAGGCCTATTAGTGTGTAGGTGGATAATGGCATGAACATTCTAGCTGCTAGTTCAATACGGCTAGGATCCTTTTGTCAACTGTCTCCCGATTTGATTCTAGAGCATGGAATTGGTCATTGGTTCCCATCCATAACTAGGCAATTATGTTTCATACTTAATATATGTTTGCTCTATTGAACGTCATAGAAGATCCCTTCCTACTTAACCAATCTCTATGACCATAGACTTAAAGAGTCCAAACCATCTCAAAGTGCATACAAGATCTCGTTGTCACAATAATGACAGGGGATAAATTCTTTCTTGGAATCCACCGTCTTTGATACATACTCTGACTACACTGGACAATGTTTAAGATAACCATAACATAAAGTGATGGTCACCTTCGCAAGATCCAAGATAAAGTTTGTGCATGCACGCAATTGCATGATACTTCAAGTTCAATAACTAATCCCATACTATCGAAACTAGAAAAATTTCAGTTATACCGACTAAGTCTCCAAGGCTTCTATATAGTGATTTTCGCAAGCCCATTAAGTTAATCGACTACCGAGCGAACTGACTTACTAAAATTGCATAGACGATCGACTTCTATCATTAATAAAACTACAATACTCAGTGGAAGTCTTTATTTGGACTTTCAATGCCAAGTCTCAAAGGTCATTGGCTGGCAACAAATATATGTAAACAAATTTAAATTGTAGAATTTAAAATTTAGTGATTTGGATTAAAAATTAAGTTGCCTACATATATACACACATATAATAGAAATCAAAGTTAATGAAATTTTAATGTATTTTCACTAAAAATCAAAATTGAAAGGACACAGAAAACATAAATTTTCAATTAATTCATAATAAAAATTGCTAACATTTCTATTTATCAAAATAATCATAACACCAAAATTTAAGGATAAAAAGATATTAGAAAGAAACTAAAAGGGTATTATTGTAACATAAAAAATTACCCATTCCCTTATCCCTCCCATCTTTGTTCTATTTTGTAAAAACCCTCCAAATTGCTGCTGAGAAACCCTCATCAAACCCCCCTCCTCCCCCGTCTCACCATGTTGTAAATCAAGAAAGTGAAAGTGAAAGTTCACTGTTAATATCATCGAAACCGTCCTCTTCCCAGCAGAATCACATGTTCGACCTCACATTCGTTTCTCCTTTCCTCTATTCCGTCTCAAACGTCGTTCAGCATGAGTAGTAAGCACAACAAATACATATGCATAGATGAATACTTACTCTATTTATTAGGATAATATTATTTTAATAAAGATTGATGAATAGTTCTCAAAATCGATAAATCAATTAATTTTTTGATCACCTATTCTAATAGAACCAACTTTAAAAACAGGCTTAGAAATTTTAGAAAAGCTTTGGATTTCGAGAACCAAGCTTATATTCTGGATAAGCTATTTTTTAGGGCCTTGTTGGAAAGGTCCTTGCCTAAAGAGTGTTTGACATTTAAGTAGTGACATGAGGATAATAAAAAAGTTTGCAGTATCTTACCATCATGTATGATAAATGAGATATAAAATAGTATGATAGTATGAGAACTACATTTGTAGACTCCAAGTGGGAAAATTGCAATTTATGTCCCACAACTTATACCGTTTGCGATGTTGCCCCATTGTTGTACCCTCACCACATTTAGCCCCATAAGTGTAAAAGAAACTGCATTTTACATCCCACTCACACTTTTCGTTAGATTCTTGATGGAAGGAGCACGTGCCCCGTTAACTTAACCAACATTTGACTCCAATAGTGTGGAAAATTACAATTTACGTCCCACAACTTACACATTCTGCAATTTTGGTCTCATTATTTTATCCCTCAATACATTTAGTCCCATAAGTGTTAAAAAAATTACAATTTACGTCCCACTCACATTTTACCTCTCACCACATTTACCATGGAATGGAAAATTATTGTCTTTTCACCTTTTTCATAAGGGCAAAAGCAGCAATAAAGAGCATAAAGGAAAGGCGTGAAGTTGTCCACAAAGCCATGAGAAGAACAAGCTCAAACTTTGGAGCAATAAACAATAGTGATGAAGAAGTGTTATGCTATTGTGGCAAGAGGGCGAAATTGCAGACATAATGGACCAAAAATAACCCGAGTAGGAGGTTCTACAATTGCTCTATAGGTCGAGGTAATTGTGTATCCATTGTATGGGAAGATCCTCCAATTTGTGCCCAATCAAAAATGATTATTCTTGGGTTGCTACAGAAGATCAATATTTTGGAGGAGAAAGTGGTGAATTTACAAAAGAAACACACTGTTCTTCTTTGTTTGTTACTGGTTTCTTGGTTAATGATTTTGTTCATGTGGTTGGGATGTGAAGTTGATTGTGGATGAGAATGGAGAAGAAAACTTCATCATTTTGCAAGGCTAGATGGAGCATAGTATCAGTTGTATAAGCAAGTAATGTAATTTAATGTCTATATCAGTGTGAAAATTTAGATATATTTTAAATGGTAAGTTTCAAGTTTACATTTTTGTTTTTGTTAGTGTGGAAATTTAGAGATGTTGTATTTTTAATTTAATGTATACTTTAGTGTGGAATTTCAATATTACTTTGGAAATATGGGTTTAATAATATTCTATTCCAATTCAATTCAAACCTATAACAAAATATATATGAACAACAAGTACCAAGCAATCCCATAGGACAACAAACATAAAAAACTAACCAATACTACAACTCCATACTTATGGGACTAAATGTGATGAGGGGTAAAACAATGAAACCAAAATCGCAAACACTGTAATTTTAGTGTGGAGAATTATAATTTTCCACACTATTGCAGTAAATGTTGGTTAAGTTAATGGAGCACATGCAAACTGATACGGTTCTAATGAAAAATTTGAGTAGGATGTAAATTGCATTTTCTTTTTACACTTATGGGACTAAATGTGGTGAGGTGTAAAACAATGAGATCAAAATCGCAATAATGTATGTTGTTGGACGTAAATTGTACTTTTTTCGCTCGAAGCCCACTAGAAAATGGTTTCCCGAAACCTCACTGGAGGGTGGAAGGTTTTTGAAAAAATAGTGAGAGCATTTAATGACTAAAGATCAAGTCTTAACTGGAATTAAAAATTAAGAAAGTCTACTAATTTCTATTTTTACATTTAATGTAGATGTTTAAGAATCCCCTTAGAGTGATCCTTGAGATAAACAAATTTAAGGGTACCCACTATAACAATTGGTTTAGAAATTATAGAATTATTCTAGATTTTGAGAACCAGACTTATATTCTGGTCAAAGCTCTCCTCAAACCTGGAAAGGTCCTCACTAGAAGAGCGTTTGACGTTCGAAAATTGACAAGAGAACATCTACCTACTGCCTTCCTACTTGTTCTAGTCTAGCTTTAGCGCCTTACATAATACGAGATTTCTGACCTCCACTTCCCATTAGCTTAGGGATAGGCTATTGAAGTGAAGCATTGCTTGATGCTTAGGTCCGCACACTAGTCTTAGATCTTCCAATTTTGAAATTGGCAACCATTGTCAGAAATGATTACATGGGATAAGTCATTCCTGCAGACTCTGTTTCTCCATAAGAATTTGAACATTTTGTTTTCTGTAATGTTGGAAAGGGGTTTAGCTTCCACCCAATTGCTGAAGTAACAGATTGCTACTAGCAGCAATTTGCATTGGCCTTTTGCAGCTGGAAAAGGACCAAGGATGTCTATTCCCCATTTGGCAAATGGGTGAAAGTGCAAAGTTCAGCA
>NC_026160.1:1423794-1493802 GCF_000512975.1 Sesamum indicum | reverse complement strand
CGGTCATCCCACCTATGTGGGATTCACAAGGTCCTTCATGTATCTCTCGTGGTACAAACTTTCTCTCCTCGACTTAGAGGCATCAGAGATAGAGCTCAGAAAAACTGAATTTAGAAAGTATTCCTTATAATAAGGTAAATCGGTTGCCTTACTCCTTAGGCAGCTGCATCATTCTCATCAGTAGGAAGGGTTACTTCCTACAGGTATTCGAGGACAGGTTTTCTCTGTTCTGTGCTGATTTGCAAGATATTTATGTCAACATCATTAGAAGTTCTAGTGTCATACATTGGTAGTACGAATAATGCAGTCGGCTAAAGAGCTAGCTAGCTGGGCAAGGTAATCTGCCTTGGTGTTCTCAATGCGGAGGATTTGATGAGTTGGAAGCTTTTTGAACCTTCTCTTGAGCTCGTTTATACCCTGGAGGTACCCCTTAATTCTTTCATCCTTTACATCACATGTGCCTTCCACCTGGTTAGTCACTAGCTGGGAATCGGAATAGGCAGTTAGACTCCTTGCTACTACATCAAGAGCCATTTTGATACTTGTTGTGAGGGCTTTGTACTCAACCTCATTGTTTGAGACCTTAAAATCAAATCTTAGGCAAACTCCAGCTTGTCTCCTTCTGGGCTAATTAGCACGACTCTACCTCCAATGCTAGCATAGAAGGAGGAGTTATTTATGTGGTGTAGCAACTTTGTTCATCTTGCTCAGCCGGTATTGCCCCAGACATGAATTTAATCAGCACTTGAGCCTTCATGGTCATTTTGGGCTGGTAAGAGATGTCATACTTGCTAAGCTCTATAACCCATTTGATCATTCTAACTGAAGTCTTAGCTTCCCCAACATTTGTCGTAGGGGGGTGTTAGTGTGAACGACATGTGTAACGTGTCATTCCTACAGTATGATGACTCATCCTGTTAGATTGGGTTTGTTTTTTTAACCTATCAGGTTAGTAAGGATAAGAAAAATTATTAAATTAATACTTTGCTCATCAAGCAGCAAGGACTGACCTGTTGAGTTGTTCGATGAGGCCACTTGGGTTTTAAGAAAAATATTTAAGAGGGCAATCATCATCATCATCATTTCTTTGTACAATTGTTCTAGCATTAAAAAACTTATATATATATATATATATATATATTCGCAAATTTAATCATATGACTAGCATTATAGTGACACCTTTTATCGTACTAGAAAAGTGCAACATGCAATCCGTGCGTAGAGTCATTTTTAAATTGTTCACATGAAAATGCATTCATATTCTCAAAAACTATGAAACCTAAACCGAAAGTACCATTCAATATCCTTTGTGGTATGCTCTTCAATCGAGATGCACATTAAAATGAATCTAAATTTGAGGTAGCAAGGAGTTTTTATTAAACTCTAATTGAGTAAAAAAATTACAATAAGTTTTTAGGTGTCTGTAGAATTTATAAGTTTTTCAATATTTGGTAAATTTCATTTAAAGAGATTATAAAATTTCAAAATAAGAGGTTTATGATTCCGTCAATTATTCATATAATCCCTGATTAATTTGTTACTGACTTATTGTAGGTCAAATAACTATTTATATGGCCAAATTACCTTCACACGTCTTCACACTCTAACGTATATGAACAAATATAAATTCACCATTATAAGGGTAAGTTAGCCCGAAAAAATTGTTTGACCTGCAATAAGTTAAATAATCAACCAATCAATGTAAGCATCAATACTCATTCAATTTATTTTTGTTCATATCAGCAGATCCATTTGATTAACGGATAGACTTATTTGTTAGATAGAAACAAATATCAAAGAAAATTACAGAAAATTCATATATGGTTATACCAAATCTCCGGAAAAGAAAATGTAATCATCCCTAAAAGAAAATAAAGCAAAGGAGATCTATGTCATTTGCTCTGCACTTTGGTCAATGTGAACAAGTTTTCCTCACATAATATCTTATGCCAACCCTTGAAACCCCAACCTCAGCCACAAACACCATAAAAATATATATTAATTTGGAGTGCACATTTGAAAATTGTTACACATGATTTGATAGCTAAACATAAAATAATCACTTGAAATCAACGTTTGACTAGTTCTTCATCAATGGATACACACGTCACGCGTTATATACAATTCCACTTATAATAAAAATATCTATTCAATTTATTGGTGGACGAAATTCAACTTTATTGTTAATGAAGCGTACGATAATTGGCGAAATTGATATCTCATAATTAAAAGATTATGAATTCGAACCCCTATTAATGTATCTGATTTAATTTATTTTAATAGTAATTATTGATCTATTATCAATACAAAAGAATATAATGTTAATGACTATATATATAAAGTAATAATTTTAGTTGTCACATAAAATATATAGGAGTGACAACAATATTGATTGTCACTATTCAGTAATAAAGATTCTATTCAAAGTTGTCACTGTAAATAACACATTTATACTGGCAATATAAATAGAACGACAATAAGTGATTATTGCCGCTAAATTATCGGGTTTAATATAATTTACCATTCTGTGATATTGAAAATGAGAAAATTAATCCCATGTAAAAAATAATAATAACAAATGACCTTCTTGTTTGTTTTTCAAAATATAGCAATTACAACAATCATTCAATTTTGTGTAGTTCACGGAATTTTTCTTAGTTTTTAATTTTTTTAAATTGGTAAGTATGAAATTATAATTATAATATTATTTAATAGCCATTGGATCCGATCTAAAGTTCAAATTTAACTGAGGCAGGATGACAGTGGGTGGGGGTAGGATGGGGTTAATTTTTATATTAATATATAATTATATATTTGTATTTATATATTATAAATATTACTATATTATATATAATCTATTATAAATATTTGTATAAAATAATATATTTTTTCTTAAAATTCATTTATAGTTGCGTGAGGGGAGCTTGCAGTTCACCAGTAGGGTCAAGTGTTAAATTATTTTTTCTGAAAAAGATAGGAAGGTAATATAATTTTTTTTTTTCACAAGGAGATATTTTGCACATATCGGATATTACAGGAGGTAGGTTATATTTTTTTTTATCCTAAATTATCAATATATATATGCATTAATTGTTTTTAGTGACAACTTATTGCACAATTCTTTGTTACTAATTGATGCAGGATATTTTATCACTAATTCTTCCTAATTATATTTTTTTACAAAATAATTATCTGTTATATAAAACTTTAAAATCAATTATTGTGACAATATATAATTAGTAATAATATCAAAATTGTAGCTAATTTTTCTTTGTCGTTAATTTTCTATTTTCTTTTAGTGTATACTTGGAGTATTATATTGATTGTTATGATTGAAATTCACGATATAATTGTAATCGATTGATCTAAAAAAAAAACACTTCTAATTCCTTTTTTTTTACAGAAACTCTAAGTATACGATCAATATTTTTTTTAAGGCACTTACCAATTAAAAATTACATTGGAAGATAAACAATTAAATTTGTACGAATAAAAAAAATAGTATGAATTATGATCGTGGTCATGGGATCGAGATCATGGTCGACTTTCCTCTGGTATTTTGAAGTTCGAAAATAACTTGAATACACAAGTTAAGGGAGTTAGGTCATTTCGACGAGACATTCTGATATTCAAATTAGCTAATCGGTCTAATATAAAGGTCTAAGAAGATAGTAAGAGGCCCAAAACTTATGAGATTGCATACCTTGAATGAACAACAAGTGCAGTACTTATAGTTGTGTTCCAATTATACGGTCAATCCGCTTCATCGGCCCTTCTTCTTAGTAAGGTTGGCCCACAAAATAATATCTATACATTGGGTTGTTCAAGCTCAAATGTTTGGGAATTGTCCAAGCCAAATATTGGACCATTGCATAAAGGAGAAAGTCAAATTATGAAATACCAAACTCAAAAAAGTGAGGTATAAATTTCTTGAGTATTAAAAGAAAATTTTCATTAAAAAAAATAGTAAATGAAATTCTATTTTCTTGTATTGAATTCTTGTTACACACTGATTCTCGTCGTTCAAAATGATCTCGTTTCAATTTTGACCGTTCTTAGTTACCATTTTTCTTTCATATTTCTTCCTACTGTATTTCTTCCTAATCAGGTTAAGGTTCTTTTATCCATTCCTTTTAAAACTTGGGTCGAGGAGTCCTATCAGGACTATCCGATCAGGCACCTGATATTTCAAAAAATTCTTCCTCCCAACAAAAAATCATTTCCAGATATTGGTCTATTTTTGTTTTTTATTTTTTTGAATTGTTAATATTTCTATAAACACTAAAATATCTCAAAAAGAAAGTGAAATAAATTATCAAACCCTAAAGTTATTACTCAATGTTTAATTTTCTTACATTTTAGTTTATAAGGGTTAACTTATTTTTCTAGTTTAGTTTTATTTGATTCATTTTTTAATATTTTATTATTTAATTTAGTTGATTGAAGTCAATCTTTTTAGTTTTTGCTTCTTCCTAATATACTAAATGATTAAAATTGTATATTGAAATATTTATAATTTATGAATTTCAAATTAAAATTAAATTTTGACACAAATGGTTGAAGTTCAACACAAAGGCCTTTTCGAACTGCGGAGGCACATCTTTATGCCTCAAATTGACTTTTAGAAAAAAAATTAGGAAAATTGCGTTCTGTTTGGATTTGTGTTTTAGTTGTTTTGTTTTGTGTTTTGAAAATAGAGAGAGAAAAATAGAGATAAGTTAGTGTGTGTTGAAAATAGATGATATATTTGGATTTGTGTTTTGGGGTAATTTAAAATATTTTAAAATAAGTGGTGTAGGTTTGATGTTGGGATTTGGGAGACAAAAATCACTGTTCATTGTCAAATCATATATTTTTATATATAAATATTTTATGTTTAATGTTGTATTTTTGAGAGACAAAAATTACTGTTTATTGTCAAATCATGTCTGTTTTATATTATATATATATAAATATACATATATATATATATATATATTATATATGTAAAGTTGAAAACCAGAAAAACACGCAGATAAGGTGTAAAAACACAAAAACAAACATTCAATGTGTTTTATCTTGTCTCGGAAAATGCAAAGAGTGGAATCCAAACAAAGCCTTGAAGTTTTAGGCACCCGTAAACTTCGAGTCGGAATCGAATAGCTGGGTTAGCTACATTTGTACCCAACGTCACTGAACCCGTAGTACCTGACACGACGCCAAACTCTACCAGCAGCAATAGGGAAGACAACCCTACTCTTGTTCGTTATCATCTTTTGTGACCCCTTGAGGTAACAAAGCAAGAATCCTCGACTGTGTGGAGTAATTGGATGCTGCCTGCCATGTTTCTTAAAGACAGCGGAAGCAGATAAACACACAGTTGTTTTCTAGGTACTCTCCATTAGCATCTTGCGAAAGCCCAAAGGCTTTGATATAATTCATCGGACTCCAACACTTTTTGTTTGCATCAAATGTGCAAAAAGTAAATAAGGAATATTACTTCTTCACAATTATAATGATACAAATTATGAACTAACCTGAATTATCATCTTCATCAATTTTTGTACTCTTTAATAAGTGATCAGAAAGCTAATTAAATCAGTGTTTATGTAATTTATTTTGACAACTTTATATGTAATGTAATCTTATCGTTATGAATAAATGTGAGTATCCATTTATGGCAATCGATCTTTTGGTGTTTACTTGATAATATTGAATTATTTATACTGTAATTGTATCTTTTTTGTCTCCGTGAGAAAAAATAAAAATTTATGATAAAAAAAGGAACGGAGAGGATGGAAAATTTTGAGAAAAATTACAAAAACATATCTATTTAGTCCATAAAAATTTAAAATAAATAAAATTATAGTTCTTAGCCCACTTGGTCAGTTTATTACAAAAAATAGCTAATTGTTAAATGACAGTTAAAATCAGAGGATATTGATAATTTTTCAAAACAACGAGAGAATATTCATAATTATGTCAATCCTTAAGGGTGGATACAGACTTTCTTGTTGAGCAGGCTTCATTAATCTTTGTCCTAAAAATAATTTATGCACTAGCTAGGCATCCCCCCCCCCCCCCCACATATATATATATATATATATATATTAGATGGCTTAAATGTAATTTATATTGTGATATGTGAAATGATAAAGAATCCCTGTAAAAAAAATTAACAAATTATATTTTTATGTCTCAAAAATTAAAGCAAATTACTCCCAATCAATGGTTAGATAGGGGGTATTTTACTTCATTTTTCAAAATACATGGGGTAATTTACTATTTTATTTTCACAATAAATTTTTTATTCATTTATCATATCACATGAGAGTAAATTGAATTTTTTCCCATATTGGGAGCGCTGACACCATGTCATTTTTTAAATTTTCCAAAGTTATATCATCAGCAATTTCACAACTACTCATTATCATAAAAAAGGGATTAATTTACCAAATAAATTTTAAAATAGTACTATGAAGTACAAAACTTACTTACACTGTTTTGGATCAATCCAGTTTAAATTAGTGGTATTTTAAGTTCAAATAAAATATTTTAAATTTTTAATGTATTAACACCATTTTTTTTCAAATATTTTTGATAATATGGGATAAAATTTCATAATATGTATTAATTTTATGAACTAGTGGGAGTAAAGTATACACTGTCACATACTATACCGTGAAGTGATACCATATCCCACCTATAATTAAAGGATCAAAATTTGAACGGCCAGTCAACAGAAATAACCAAGCCAACAAGAAAATTAAAGTATGAATAAGAAATGGCAAAATTGTGTCAGGAATCTTCACTTTTGGTCCTATATTTGAAAATAATCTTAAAATTTAATTTTTTTTCAATACATTTAATTCCATAGCCTAATTTTATTGTAAAAACTATATAGATGGTAAAATTACATATCCTGCACGTGACAATTATTTTTCAATGAAAAGCAGCTCTTGAAACTAAATGTATCAAAATATTTAAAATATTGGTATCAAGGAAATGAAAATGCATCAATGAAGAGCCGACATTTTTGGTCGCAAAATTAAATTTTTAGACAAGGGAGCTATTTTTCGTCGAAAAATAACGGACACATTTATGGCATGTAATTTTTTTTGTATATATATATTTTTTTATAGAAATTAAATTACATTGAAAAGAATTCAATTTTAAAACTATTTTAAAAATTTGTGTAGAACAAAGCAAAAAATTGCAATTTTGGCTAAGAAATGGAAGATAACAAGCTTAACCGATCCTCCACCTCCTCCTTTCCCCACCTTCATCTTCGGTGTCATTCGTTGCATCTCTCCTTGCTTCTCTCGATTCAGTATTACCCAAATTGTTTCTTTTTTCAACAATTAAACCTTCAACGAACGTGCCCACACACGACCGGACCTCATTACCTGACCGCCGCCATGGCTTCAGCACCACCCGCCACCGCTGCCGTCGTCGTGGATCACCCCAACCATGACCTACGTCCTGTACAAGTCAAAACATCCTCCCCACGCTTCCCTCCACCCGCCGGGACCCCAACATCCAGTACCGCCTCATCTCCCTTCCACCGTCGCATTGGCATCGCCGTGGACCTCAGTGAAGAGAGCGCATACGCAGTGAAATGGGCCGTCGACAATTACCTCCGCCTTGGTGACGCTGTAATCCTCCTCCATGTCCTCTCTACCTCCGTCCTCTATGGCGCGGACTGGGGCCCCTCCACCCCCACCACCCCCACCTCTGAAAACTCCTTCTCCGTAACACCACCGGAACGAACGGAAGAAGAATATGATAACTTCACGGCGGCACAAGCAAACATCTTGGCACAGCCGTTGGTGGATGCCCACATGCCGGTCAAGATTCATATTGTGAAGGATCATGATATGAAGGAACGGCTTTGCTTGGAGGTTGAGAGGCTGGGATTGAGCGCGGTTATAATGGGGAGTAGAGGGATTGGGGCCTCGAGGAGGAGCAGCAATGGCAAGCTTGGGAGTATGAGTGATTATTGCGTGCAGCATTGCGCCTGTCCAGTGGTGGTGGTGAGGTATAATAAGGAGGAGAAGGCGGCGGGCAAGAAGGAAAAACGCGAGTATCATGGTGCTGCTAATATGAAAAAGTAAAAGGTTCTGTCTTTACCCTCTTTGTTCCTTTATGCCATATTTCCAATGTATACACAGATTTGCAGCATTTGAATTTGCGTATGCATATTGAAACTTTCACCTTGATTGTGACTATCTTCATTGGTAAGTAGTTGAAAGTTACGATCAAATTAATATTTGGTACAAAATTAATTGAAGTACAGAGGGACTGATTTAGGAGGGGCTAAGTAGTTTTAATGATTTTCATATACTTTTCATTAGACAATTATAAAAATAATTAATATTTTATAATCAATTAAAGTTGAAACCTACTTTATATGTTCTAAAAGACTTATTTACTGTGATATGAAGTTAAAAAATCCTTTAGTCTTTTGATTGATTAAATATGTTGCTTCTTTGATAATTTTAATGTTATTAAATTTCTTAGTCTCTATGTGCTATGTTTCTTTAATATTATCTAGTTAGTTTCTTCAAAAAATTCATTTGATCATTTCTACTCTAAAAATACAGTGAAGTTGATTAATCAACTTATTGGAATTTTAAGATGGATTTAGTGTAATTGATTTGGCCTCAGAATTGTGGGACCAAATATTTGGCACTAGAATCAAGTCCTCCTGCAACCCTGGAAGAAGAAAGGTTGGGGGATGAGGCCTACCCAATTGAGAATTGCTTTCTCTCTTGGCTAGCCTATGAACAACCATATTAACCTCTCTTTTGAGATGATCTACCTGAGCATCCGCCTAATCACATCCTCTACCCAGGAGGTATCGTTGTCGCATGTCCTTTACTTGGTAACAACACTCAGACAATCTTCGTTGAGGATGATGTTCGCCTAGTGTTGTTGTGGTGTTAGCTCTACCACCAGTCCTGCTGCTAGCATCTTCATGTGCTCCACGTCCATTCATCCTGGTAGATAGAAAGTGTCCCATTTCACGCATTCGCCACCCTAGTCTATCGATGTAACCCTTACATCGATGCCTCTTTGCTCCCTAAAGGCCTCTATTTGGAAATATATTTTGATGTATCCCCATGGAGGAGAAACCCATCTCCTTGTATGGGTGCGCCTTTGAACAATTGGGGTCGCCCTTTTATGCTAAACAATGCAAGTAGCTATATGCAAATGTCGCTGAATTGAGTGGTTCGACTTCTGTATTTTCCTACAGCTTCTTATTCCTGCACCCAAAAATAGCCCATACAGACAAAGAATAATAAAAATATGCCTTTCTATATGTACCCTATTAGCTTGTGTAGCATGTCTTCCAAGTTGACCGAGTAGTGAGGGCAACCCTCTACCCTTAAAACCTTTTTCTCCTGAAGTTTGCTATTGTTGGTAATGCACCACGACATGCCCTCAACACAAATGTTTTTTTACCTTATTTGCTACCATTTCCTCCTAGATGAACCTCCACGATTGGCCCTGGGTACTCCTGCAAACCCCATCGCTACTTCTGTGGAGGTGCACCCAAGCATGCTAGCATTGTGATAAGAAAAGTGTACCGTGAATTTGCTACACTTCTCATGAATATCATCATACCATATCAATCTATCAGGGATGATCGAGCATCCAAGCGGGATACTGCATATTTATCCCCCTCCTAACACCAAATAACCTTTCTAATAAAATTCCTCTTCCATTGTAACATGCCACTCTCCAAGCAAGAGGTGATAACAATACCCAAGAGGGAGACAACCTTCAAAGACGTCGGCCTAAGCAATCACCAATTTTCTCTAGATTGTGATATACCACTTGTTCCCACTTGCTAGATTAATCCTACTATAATGACATCCATCATGTCCTAAACGCTTGTCGACAAGAAACTCGGGCTCCATACTGCGTTTACTTCTAAAAAGGATGTTCTCTGGTAATAACGTGTACTCTTCAAAATTCCAACTATCCAACTACTGGAGTAATCGCCATGCTTGCTTGGATAGGAGTGCTCTGGTAAAAGCTCAGGTGTCCTATGAACCTCATACCTTCCATCTTCTTCCGTTTGCATAGTTATGCCCATCGTAGCCAATGAACGAACAGAGTCTCCGAGTTGTGCCACCAACATCAGGTTGTTAAAGGTTCCAATTGCTTCACTAAGTACTCTGGGAGTCTAACATAAGACATTACACACATGGGAATCACTTGAAGTACAACCTTTTAAAAAACTTCTCTCCCTACATGAGATAAGAGTTTCTCCTTCTACCATTTTTGTCCACCATTGAAGTTCTCCATAATTTCCAAGCAAAGCTCAATTTTCATCTTTCTCACAATTGATTGAAGGAACCTGTCATCATTATCTACAACCTGTACACCAAGTATATAAGCTAGCCTCCGCCGAGTTGACGCTCTCAAGTTCTCAATAAATGCCTTGGTAACGTCTTTTCATATTTATTGAGTATGTCACTGATGCAATCTATAGCCTTTGTGGTTACCTGACAAAAGAGAACCATGTCATTTATGACTAAGAGATAAAATACTTGAAATTCCTTGCTACAGACGTAGACTCTCCAACTGTCCTCGCTCCATTTTAGCATGTAGAAGACAGTTGAGAGCCTTTGCACAATGAAAACGATAAGGTGATAAAAGATCTCTTTGTTGGATTCACCTCTTAGGACACAAATGACTAAACTATTGATCGTGCAACTTATAACAGTAGGACACTGAAGACAACATTTAATAATAAGAGACAAAACGGAAGTGAAAACCCAGTCTAAGTAACACTTTCTCACGATTCAATTTTATCATAAGATTTGCACATGTCGAGTTGACAACCACGAACCCATCCTTTGCTAAAACATTGTTAGTAATAAGGTGATCTAGAATGAAGGACTAAAGGGCAAAATGAGATCCTTAAGAATAGGTATTATCTACCAGTGATCGTTTATTACACTGATTTATACACAACATTGCATAAGCTAATTACACGAAAGAAGGAAATGACATCGGGGTTAGCACATTTAGGTATAAGTATAATGTGAGTATTATTTGATTTACATAAAAAGTTTTTAGCTATTAGAGATATCCAAAACCAATTTTGTTCTATTAGTACCAATATATATGCCAATATTTTTAGAAAAAAAATGGGAGGAAAGTCGTCAGGCCCTTAGGGATTTAAGGGTGGACATTTGTGAGAGTGATGAAAGTACTTCATCTCCCATAAACTGTTTTACCAGCTCAACATTCATCTCGTTGCTAACCTTAGTGTGATCAAGTTCAATGTTTCAAAATCATATCATCTTATGTGGGTCTGTCTGATTGGAAAATGTTTGGGAAATAGCAATAGGCGAAGTCCCTAACCCTACAGGATCTTCCTGTCAATCTCCACTTTCGTCTTTAAGCTGAAATATAGTTTCCTATGCCAATTCGATGCCCTCGTGTTAAAAAAACTTAGTACTCCTATCTCCCGCACCATCTATGATTCTTTATTGCGTTCGCGTGCTATTGCAACTTTACATCCTCCCTAGCTGGATGTTCCACCAATTCTACTAATAGAGCTTCCTCCTTGCTTTTTCTCATTCCACAGTTAGTGCACCTCCCCTAATTCTGGTTAGTTCATCTTCCAACTTGCATGTCCTCTATTCCCATTGATTCAAGTTCCTACTCCAGTCTAGTAAGCTGATGCAACCCTCATGAAGCTGCCGAACACCCTTTTTTCCACCCAGTCTGCCCTTCTACTCACCAGTGTTCCTTGAGGTCTCACAGTCAATCGACGTAATCCACTATACCTCAAATTGAAATAATTTTTTATTATGATCCTTCACCCTATTAGTTCCATAGTTCAACTCTACCAATTGCGGATTGTGATCCAAGTAGGGACCTAGCACCGAGATTGCCTTTACATTCATGAACTTATTGCACCTTCCCAGATTTGCACATGCCTTGTCAAGTCGTTCCCTCAGTATGTTCTGGTGCTCCCTATTGTTTGACTGCTTGAGTTTCAATCTGGTGAAGCCGATGTCGTGGAGGTTTCTAGCATTCAAAATATTAGTGAAATCAGTTAGTTGCTACTCGAGACATGTATTTCCTCTTCCTTGCGATGGTGTAAAAGCTCGTTATAATCACCCAAGCAAAGCCACCAAAACAACGATTGATAATTGCACAGGTAAAGTAGTTGCCATGAGTGTTTTCTATTGTTTAACTCTGGTGCTCCAAGGAGGCAAGGAAATCGCCAGTTATCCGTACTTGATTCTGAGTGGATAATTGTGTTAATGTTGTTCCACAATGAGCTAAGCAACTCAACATCCATGTCCTTGAACCACAACAACACAAACCTAACTCCCGTTCCAACTGAATCCACATTGACCTTATACATATGAAACTTACATTTAATGTGCTCAATTATCTTATTCTTGCACTTGGTTTCTACAAAGAACACCAAAGGGGGATAGTACCTTGCATGAACTTCTCCAGGTGGTGAATTAATAGGTTGGGGACAACCCCCTTGATAGTTCCAAGCTAGCGGATTCATGGTTGTCAGTGGGGTTGCATAACAACAGCCTCCACTGTTATATTCTCATTCTGCATAAGGGGCATTTAATAAACAATAAGTTCTTTTCTCAATTAACTATATCTTGCATAGTAGCCGTGGCTTTCCTTTTCCACAATTCACTGCATTAGACTCCCATCCTAGGTCATTCTTAATTCTACCCCCACTCAAAATACCCTTATTTACTGCACAGTCATTCTTTCCACTGGACAATAGCGTATGTTACCAAATGTAAGGGGATGTTTATCAAATTAATGAGAATTGTGCTCATCCATTTGTTTCAGAGATCGCAACAAAGAAGTGGGCTTGACTTAGCCTTTGTTACCAAGTTCAGGTAGAAGTGAGGGCCCATGTATAATTCATCATCATTACTCCTTAGATTACTAGGTTGTGTTGGCATGCATACAGGGAAAAAGACCTCTACAGATTCGCTGCTAATGGAAAGTGAAAAATTACGAGGCTCTTTTATTGTATGTGTTGTTCCCTGAGAACTATATGCGTTGGATTCTGAATTCCACCCAATTACCGAAAGTAAACAATTTTCTAGGCTACTCCATGAGGTTCCATTGAGAACTCGGAGTTGCCCTAATCCACGAACCTTAAGGAGTTTTGATTCTTGAATCTGAGAAGTTTTCCTCGTGCTTTTTATCGCACGACGTGCTATGTGTTCGAGGATCCCACATGCAACAGAACTTTCCCAGTCACTCGTAAGTAAACACCAACTTGTGTTCCTCAGCTCCCTCCGGTTGTATTTTTGTAGCTCATTTCAAGAATCGTCGGTGATATTTTTATTTTAATTGCTATATTAAGCCCATTCCCTATGCTGCTTAGATCAACATCGTTCACTAATCTTAACTTGCTACCAATAAGCCGAGTAACCTCATTAGTGATTTTCAGAACCGAAAGGCCGTATACCTATAAAGTCACACGTATGCAGATCAATAAGTAAGGGATCCTCTCCACCACCAATCTTGCTTGGGATTATCATGTTAATCTCAAATTCCATGGTCCTCTCTCCAATATTCACAGTAAACTAGACGCTTTAAATGTATGATAATGCTCTCCTAATTGATGCTCTTGATAGGCATTCCCTTTTATGGATTGAAAGCTTGTGTCTTATGGTGTTTCTAAAGACTTGGAAGTTGATGGATTTTTATTTTATGAATTGTCCAACCAAAATCAAATCCCGATTACCTTTTTTATGCCAAAGATGCGGGTATAGTAAATCCTTCCTCCTCCTCCTCTTCCTCCTGAGTGAGTGATAAAGTTTGATCGATTCTCTCCAATTCCAGATCCATACAGTGCAGCTAGGAGACAATATAACTGAGATCGACGAACACAGAAAATGCCCAAGTAGTAAAGAACATGGACCTGAACATGGCAAAACCGGTATGGTAGTTGAGTACCTCTGAACGAGAAATGGCAAAAAGGAATGTAGTAAAGGAAGGAAATAATAGGGGCAACGTTAGTCAAAGAAATGAGACAGTACCAAAAATGAGCAAAGCCTATAACACTGATTGCAGATTGTTAGTTGTCCGCAACCTAATTCCAGAGACACGTAAACCCCAACAAAATCCTACCAACAAAAGATTAGATCTTAAAGTCAGAGAGACGGATGGACTCTCATACATCATGTTGGATGACTATATAGAAATCTTAGTCATCACTAAAGAAAAAAGTAGAATTAAATACTAGGATCATGACCAATAGCAATATATACTATATTTTCTATAATATGTACATTTTAATAAGTAACTTGTACATTTACATTTAATATCCGTTTTATATTACTTTTAACTAATTTGGGATTTACAGAGGCCATATGTGATCTGCTAAATATGTATATATGTATGATAACATATAGTGATTATATATACGTATAATATTGCCTACTAAAACTGTTGGTGGAGGCAACACCCCAATACATAATATTATAAAGACTTTCTGAGAAAGAATTATAAATTTTATTAATAGATATAACATTAGTACTATCCCGATGATGTTCGATATGATCATCGGTACTATCATGGTATGGACGATATAATCGAATATTATTGGTGATTTATGTATATATATTTTGAGAATAATGGGTTACTGATGAATATTCTTGGATCAGGAAAGGCCGATTCACATACATATTGCCAATATTATCTAATATTGATTGGTACTATCCACTATGATGAGATAATTACATAGACAAACTATAAAAATACTTCCTAAACTTGAAGGTTACACATTTTATTTTTTATCGTCATGTCTTACATCATAGATTTGTTTTGTATGAAAGTCGTGACTATTTAACATAAAAACATTATTGTAGAGAACATCATATATTGTAAGTTTTAAGGTGAAGTATATTTTTTACAATATGGGGCCTGTTATGGTAACTATCTCTAACTTATTAGGTGGTTTTTGCAATTATTATTTCCGTGAAGGATTATTAAGGAAAGGATTGTGGGATGATTTGTGATTTGTGGATAGAGGGGAAATATGGAAGTTCTTAGTTCTTGCATTCATCTTGTTGTCTATTAATACGAGTGTTGTAAAACCTAAACCGTGGAATTGCTGCAGGTAATCAGTTTGTGCTAGTAAGTAGCATGTAACTCTCTTAACTGGCGTTGAAAAGAGTGAGTTCCTGCATTGCTAACACATCCCTTGACTAAAGCTAGAGGTAACTACAGTCTGATTTGCCTTAGCCTAGTGTTTCCTACAACTCCTAAAATGCATTCAAGTTTGTCTAAACTTTTCTTCATCTTTTAACTTTTAAGTGTAACCTCGGGATATTTCAGCATAAATCTAATTTTCTCTCGTTGAATATTTCTGAAAGTCTTTTTACGTGAGTTTACAAGCTCTTTAAATTATCGTACGAATATTTGATTGCTTATAGGATGTTATAAAGTTTTTGATAAACTTTATAAAATTGGAGCTTATAAACTAATAAAGAAAATAACATCCTAGGAGCTTTTAAGCTCTTTTGGTAAAAATTAAAGAGTTTCAAACTTATTTTTTAAAATTTTTAACGAAGTACTCTCCCTCATTTTATTTTATCCAAACCCGTCATAAACTTATTTTAGACAAGATTCTAAGTTTAAAAAATATATGTACGAGTTTATAAAAACTTTTTAGTTCAGTCAAACACTAATATGTATCCTTGTCTAAGAGTTTATAGAAACTTATAGAGCCATGCGCTTGTTTTCTGTTCATGAGGAATTGTATGTTTGTGCTTAGGTTGTCTTGGAATAGCATCTATGTCCTAGTTTTATGTTAAATAGTCGTGGTACACATCCACACTAAAATGAAAACGTCAGCAAAATCTTATTCTACCTAAATTTGCTATCTTCCATCTTGATGTGGTGTAATATTATTCATTTCCGGTATTTCTTTATTGATTTGCTCATATAAGTAGTTTACTACAAAATCACCATTTCTCCAATTAATATCTACTTTAAGAAACAATGGCTTCACACTATTCGATTTCTTTTACGTCTCAGTTGAACTATATATAAATTGAGATAAAATATTAGATCAATGATTATGGAGAGGATAAATTTTTTACACGTTTGATCTCTCTATTTCATCATTAAAACGATTTTGGTCCCCCATGT
This sequence comes from Sesamum indicum, assembly GCF_000512975.1. Taxonomy (NCBI): domain Eukaryota; kingdom Viridiplantae; phylum Streptophyta; class Magnoliopsida; order Lamiales; family Pedaliaceae; genus Sesamum; species Sesamum indicum. The sequence continues at coordinate 1,477,650 of NC_026160.1, read as the reverse complement.
TCAACGACTTACAGATTTCGTTTCTCAAAATACTATTAAATCTCTTCTCTCAAGTGCAATTTGAGATATCCGTAAAAGCTATGGGATTAGGACAAATGGTATGGGTTACAAGAAACTGAAAAAAGTGGACTTTGGGATGTTTGAATTGGGAATTTGGGTATGTGGGTTTGACGGTTTATGATGATAGAGATTGGTATTAATTTCTAGGGTTGCAAATTGAAACAATGACTGAATGGTTGTCTTCCATCGCATTACCCCTTCCCCCCTCTTTTCACCGTCACTTGTGGCTCTCGTGCTCCTATTCTGTTAGTTTTGGATTGAGCCTTCATGGCAGGGATCAAATGTGTGCAAAATTGATAACCTAAATGACCAAATCTGTAAATCATGGAATATGGCGACCAAAATCATTTGAGTGAAAAAGTATAGAGATAAAAAAATATAATTTTCCCTCATCAGGGCAAATAGAATTAGAGTAAATTACATGAACACCCCCGTTCTTTATAAAATTACAAGTAAAATTTGTGAGGGGTCTCTATGTAATTTTCCTCAATGGCCACTTGTGTAAGTTTTTTGGCCTTGAAGAGGGGTTAAATTACAATTACAACCACCAAGGATATAGTTATAATCTTTCAAGAAATATAAATTTGAAGGATGTCAAAGTAATTTATCCTAAAAATGATATACAAGGTGTCTATATATTGGAACTATCAACACACAATAAAATTTCCCATGTTCTTTACTCGACGTGTTAATTTATTGCACTTTTACGACATCGTTGGACGTTTTCTTGTTGTTGGCCTGTTGGAACTATTTAGTAATAAATACAATATTAAACCAATTGTTCAACATGGCCTAGCATAACACAAATTTCTCACCACAATCCAACATAATACATAACAATCAAACAAACACTCAAGAACAACCTGTTCACCCCAACCATAACAATGAATAAAAACCTGTCTGCAATATGCCAAGTATGGCAACACATGTCCATTAAAAAAATATTCAAGATACAAAAATATGTTCATAGTATGTCAACTCTAACAATACATAACCATCAAACACTGAGCATAGTTCAAAATGTTCAAACTAATCCAAATAAATTAAAAATGTCACCATCCAAACTACATAAAAGTACTGATAACAAGAGGAAACTACACCAACAAAGAGGTTCACTCTTCTCTTGACATGGCATGACTTGATTGTGAGTGGATTGTGCTGTAAAGCCTGCATCACCACCATAGCCAAACCTTTGCAGCCTTGACCTTGTTACAGCTTGGAGGGAGTCAAGATAACCTGCTCCCTGCCTCTTTTTTTGAAGCCGAACTTCAAAGTGACACACTGATGCTTGTCCTTGCCTCCTTGTCTCTAGTTCCTCGACAGAAAGTGGAGTTGGGGACATTACTGGCTCATTTGCTCTAGTAAATGTTGAAGTGTTTGGTGGATTTATAAATGTTTCCTGTTATAGAATTAATGATTGAAATAAAGTGTGAAAACACATCGTCATTATCACTACGATGAACTTACACCCTCCTTTTGTTTTCCTCTTATAGTCGAGCCTTGGCTTTGTGATCAGGCTGGTGCGTTGGCATCTCTTGTGAACAAGACATATATACAGTTGATTCTATGATAATATTCACAAACAAATTAAAATATGTACTTACAGATCTTGTAGGCAGAACAATAAGATACACATTCATCTTGTTCTAACAATGTCGATAGAAAGTCTTGGTTCTGCTTTGTAGCTAGGGAGCTTGTTAAACAACTAACAATAAGATACATATTTATCTTGCCATTCTTAATGCTTCGTACTTCATAATAGTAACTTTCCTCTTCTTCTACTAAAAATGACTGGAAATTAGAATCATTGGATTCTCAACATATCCATAATACACACTTCTTGGTCATCTGTCTAAGTAATGCCTGGAACATGGTTTATCATCCTCATGACTTTGTTTTAATGCTCTAGTCATTTTGCAAAAAAAATTGCTTAATTACTTTTTTGTTGATTGATGTAGTGTGAAATTCACATTTATGTTAACATGTAAGTGGTGTTAGCAAAATTATGTGTACAACTAATGAAGCATCTAAATTCATTTTCTTTGCAGTGCCAGTGAAGCCAATAGTTGCAGATAGAACCAAAGAGAATATTTTGTTTCTTCTTTTCTTTTTCTTTTTCCTGAAATGTGTTTTGGGGTAGATCTTGAGGCAGCCATTTTTGTCTTACTTTCTTCTTTTATATATATATATATATCTGAGAAACTTGTTGCTGCTTGGATATATACTGTTCTATGGCAGACTTTTGTTGTTTCATAATCTCTCTATTTATGGTTCTTTACATACAGTGTTGTTCTTATGTCTTATGTCTATATGCAAAACGAAAATTGCATTTTGCATTCTAGAACTTAGTTATAGTATATTTTCGATCTCATTGTTTACGGAATTCTTGAAAATAGTTTCATAACTTGTTAAAGGTCTCATTTTCAGTCATCTTGCATGGAACTCACGTGGTCGTTATCTTTCTCAAATTGAGGGAGACGGCCACGTGACTTGCTATTTATTTTTTTCTATCAAGTTTGTAGTTAATGTTAATTGAGAATTTTTTGAAGTTATGGGATAATTTTTGAGAATCCTATAAAAATTATATTAAAAATGTAAAGGACCTAACTTATAGCACGAAAAATACGATTTCCGCATTCAAAAAACATATACACTTAGATTTAAAAGACAACGTGATTGTAGTAATTTATCTACTTTGTAAATTGTTGCTTCAACTATCATGGCAGTGGCATATCACATACTCCATCTTAAAACCATGCCTAACTAGACATTTCAAACTTCTATGTACTTCAAACACTTGCAACTTCCCGAAAGTTCATCAAACATTTGGAGCTACAAGTTGCTCCATTTTTGTGGTGTATAGGGGAAGGGGCAAGGCACTTGGTAATGTGGTCCAAAACCAGGTATAACAAAGGCACAATGGAGAGATAGCTAGGTTGATGCACCAGGGTGTGATGCTGATGTGCAGGTTCACATTGTGGATAGCGATGGCAATTGGTCGGGGTTAATTAAGCTCTAACTTTAAAGAAGGTTATTAGAACTGTTAGTCAGTTACAAATATCATAGTTGATCCCATAATTTTGTATTTATAATCACTTTAATTGTTCATCTTCCTAGCATGTCCTTAAACTTGATAGGTGTTTCAATAATCTTTCTGAAGAAAATCTGGTCGGTTGAAACTTTTACACTTTTTCTCACTTTAACCCCTTGAATTTAGAAAATATATTATTGGTCCTTATTTTAGGCGGGAGAAATATTGTAGCCCCCCACCCCCTAATGCTATGAGAAGAGATAGAGAAGATCAATTAAGGTGACTCCAAACACAAATTTAAGGAACCAACTATAACATTTTTCCTTTCTAGGTAGGTCGCGAGTTCACTACAAGAAACTGACTCAATAAATCTTCGTTGCTAATCTGCATTATTAATTTAATATTTATTTTAAACTATTCGTTAGCAAGTGAATTTTAGTTGCTAAATTCATTAGCAAGTAAATTTATCGTATTAAATAATTTAGATTAGCAATGATAATTTTACTTGCTAATTAGCTGGACACTAATTTTATTTTTGTTGCTTATGAACCATTTTCTTGTAATGGGTTTTAGTTTTCAGATTGCACGCAAATTAATTGAAATATTACACTGGTGGGATGGCCCTAGTAGGAAAGATCCTACAAGCTGGATGGCCTACCCTTAAGAAAGACATGGTGGACTGGTAAAGAAGTACAAGCAATGCCAAAAGCAGGCACCATTTATTCATTTGCATGCTGGTAGTAGTGAACTACTTCATCAAGTGGTAGAGGCCGAGCCTCTTACCAAAATCACTGAAAATGAAGTGCTCAAATTCCTTTTAAAAAATATAGTCTTCAAGTATGGCTTACCTCGTGAAATTATGTTTGACAATGATCATCGGTTTCAAGGTTGAAAAATTAAGGACTAGTGAGCCGACGAAGGCATCCAACAACAATTTTTCTCGAGAGCCTACCCCCAAGCTAATGGGCGAGTGGAGGTCACAAATACGGTATTCGTATAAGACATCAAAACCAAGCTTGTGCAAGCAGGAGGGCAACATAGGAGAAAGTTCTTTCAACTTGGTCTACGGTTCAGAAGTCGTTATCCCTACTGAAACAGGGCTAGAAACCATCAGAGTCCAGCATTATGAACAGGATGGTAACAACATCTTGTTGCGTGCTAACCTAGACCTAATAGATGAGGTTCAAAAAGATGCTTTAACCCGCATTGGAAAATACAAGCAAAGGTGTTGAACGCTTATAACAAAAGGGTGAGAAGGAGGGAATTCCAGGTAGTTGATCTTGTGCTAAGGCAAGTTAGTGCTCTAAAACCTAGCCCCAAACTTGGAGAGCCTTTACAAAATAACCTGAATTATTAAGTTCGAAGCATATAAGCTAGAAGAAACAAATGACATGAAGCTCTCCCGACCATGGAATGGTTACAACCTCAAGTTTTATTCTAAAAACCTTGCTCTTGCTTATGATTTTACTACTTTTACTTGCTAAGGGCATTCATTCTAGAACATAAACAGTTTTCTTTTCCCTTGTTAATTTTGTATTGTTAACAAAGTTAAGAGCCTTGCTAATCTAATAAGCTGCCCTAAGTTGGTGCACGCATTCTTGCTGACTTTTGAGCCCTAATAACCTACCCTCAGCTAGCACACATTTCTTGCTAGCTTCGAGCCAATAAGCCGCCCTCAGTTGGTGCACGCATTATTGCTCATTTTTTTCTATCGGCTATGAGCCCTAGAACTTTAATAAAGTTGTCTTTTTAAGTAGGGACATTTACTTGATTTTCCATTTAAGGTTTACAAACACTTACCCGTTATATGGATTACTATTCTATTTTCTAGTATTGTTTCACTTTTTTATTCAATGGTGTAGTGGGTCATGGTCTATCTTTACTGGACACGGATAATTATGCATTGCTTATATGTAAAGAGGTTCTAAAATAGACCTAACCGACCTTGATGATAGCAAGAGGATGGTGACGAACAAGCCCTATCAGGAGGAAGGGAGCATATATACCAGGTACTAACAACGAGTATGACCTAGACTTGTTGGTACAATAAGATTCAAAGTTTCCCTTGCATTTCTATTACTAACCACTTGTAGGAAAAACAATTAATGTTTGTTCATTATAGCTATAACACTGGGATATCCCCAATATTCTATAATCCTTCCTTGCAGGAACAATAAGCATATTCATTCATATACCTCCAACAGTCCACCTGAAAGGAAGCATGCCAAGACCTAATAGCAATTAACTAAAACAAAAAATATATTATAAACCATTTGTAGAAAGAATGAGGGGGGAGGGGATAGAATATAGGGCATCTATATGTCAGTGAACCAAAAATATTCAAGCCTACACCCCTATATATCCAAAACCTGTCACAGGAGGTATCTAAAAACTAAATTGTTTGTTTGTGTAGAAGAAGAGCAGTGCTCATTTATTAGTAGGAGGAGAACGTCCTCATCACCACCTCCAGCAGGAAACTTTGTCCTAAAGGGAATGGAATCCTCTATCACTTGATCAGTCCCTGGCACAATCTCCAGCCACGCACGTAGCAGACTTTCTGGCAGTTCAAGAGGAATGTCCTTTCTGGCTCAGGAGCATTTGTCAGCCCAACATTTATGTCCAGGAAGGAGAGGGAAATGCCTTCTAGAGCCAACACTATGAATTGCAAGGCACAACTCCTGAACCTATGATAGTAATATTTTAAAGCATTACCAGCTAGCAAGCTCTAGAAATCCAGAGACTTCTTGTATTCTTCTAGACAATTTACTCATATGAAAGGAGTGGATCACTTTAGGAATGTGCAGCAGAAGCATGAAAAGGCATTAAAATAGAGAGAAATAATTATAATTAAAATTTAGATCTTTCCTTGCTTATATCCGAGTGCTCAATGTAGTATGAGGATTACAACAAAAGAAATATCCATATACACGAGGCTATAGAATATATAAATGAACAAACCGAAATAAATAACGTTAATGATTATTACCTCTTTGTGTTTTGCTTCAACCGGCAAAGTGTACCTCCAATTTGTTCACCCTAGGCTCCAAACTAAAAACCATCTAGAGATGATCCATACCACAAAGAGGGAAGAACGATTTGATCTCATTACTAAAAAAAATCAAAATCCTTTTAGAAGAAGATCAAAGAGAACTATACTATGAGTTAGTGTATTGTCTTTATCAAAATTCTCTGCAACTCTACTTTTGATCCTAGATTAAAAAGAGCAAGAGAATATGTGGGAGAGAAGTTGGGAGAGTTGTAGTGTACATATATATATATTGTTGTATGACAGAGTTGAAATGTGTTTAGATACATTTACTCAACCCCACAAGGGAAGCTCCCTTCTAGGGGAAATAAAATTTTTAGTCCCATAAGTTATGCACATGTCACTTTTGGTCTCATTCATTATTGGATTAGCACTTTTAGTCTCATAACTTACAAAAATTAGCACTTTTGATCTTCGTGCACTTTTTCATCTACAATTTTAATGATGCAGGTCACGTGTCAAGCATGTTGCAATTAAATATTTTTTATTGGAGGAAAAATTAGCCCTTTTTTCAATAGTAGTATATGAGTACCTCATCTGTCCTACATGATTCACTTGTGGAAGACATGATTCTTTGCATTTCTTCTACTTGGCTTCAACTTATAGAAATGTGGAAAGAATAGGATTCAATTTTTGTGAGAGAAGAGATAAATCGGTATTTTTTTGCCCTAATTTTCTTCAAGATTTATTTTTTCTCTCGAATGTAATTATATTTACTCCAAAAATGGTCCCAAGCTGAAAGACAAATCAATTTTCTCTCCAGCAAAAAATATTTAACCATCACATCCCCTCAGGCAGTGAGAACAAGCCAACACTTGCCTTTTTCAACAGGAAAAAGGAGCAAAAATTGAGCAGTGGATGGAATTTCTCCTAGTTTTTTTGCTAAAATATAAAACCTTCCAATCAACTTATTCAGGGGAACTTTGGGAAGTGCAGAAACGTCAACAAAAAAAAATCAAACAAAGGAAAACGTAAAGCAACCTCTAGCTGGGCTAAAGAAAAATAGAGGAAGGCCTTAAGGGGAAAATTTGGGCTATTCAGGACAGTAAGGACCTTAATCACATATTTAGTAGGTATCACATACTTATCCTTAACGATCATCGCATCATTCAGGTGCCGAAGCACAGCTGCACATAAGGTGTGTGGAACAAGCCACCCTTGGGGTTGCGAGGAGTGGACTTTGAGACCCCTTCCTTTGTGGGCAGTTCAGTGCGAGCCGTATGTGGCCGAGCAGAGTTATGGGATGAAGTGCTATTATGGTAGATGAGGGTGCGTCTAGAGAGAAAAACGATATGCTTCAAAAACCAAGAAGCATAGACATCCGTTATGTGATAAAGGTAACTTGTCCGGAGCTTGAGTGGGAGCAGCCCACTAATCAGTGTGTTGGGTGTTTATCAAGAGCACGAGTTTGAGTTGAATTGAGAAGGTTCCTCGACGGGATTCTGACACCCTGTTCCTTGGTCTAAGATTTCCGAGGGGGCCTACCATATCAAAATTCGAGGGGAGCAGCAGGCTCTATTGACGCCATGAGCAGCATGGTGCGCTCGGGTTGAGACTCGAGTTTGATTTTTGCTCGCCAGATTTGAACTTGATGTTACGGCCGGGCTGGGGAGACAGAAACCCCAACCTTGTTAGTGATCGGACCGATGCGGGACTTGCGTTTGAGTTTTGCTGCGGGATGGGGATTCATAAATCATATCCTTGCAGTTGCAGTCAAGCGCTCGAGCCAAGACATGAGATTGAGTTTTGTGGTCGAGCTAGGACTTGAGCTTGGTTGTCGGCCAGATTGAGGGCTGAGGCCCCATTTTCGTGTTGGGTTGAGTGAGAACCATTTTGAGAGACGTTAGGTCCACGAGCAGCGTGGTTCCGACAGTTGGGCATCCGACCTATGTGTTTGCAAATGTTTAAGTGTAGTCTACCGCAGAGGCGGGTTTGCGTGTTTGCCGAGGACGGCAACACATCGAGTGGGGGAGAGAGTGCGAAGCGTGCGCACAGACTCCACACTTCGCACGTTCCAGATCAATTCGGGTGTATATGAGGCACAATTTTGAGGAACATCAGACACTCCTTTCGTTCCAGATCAATTCGGGTGTATTTGAGGCACTGTCCTGAGGGACATCGGAGATTTTAGAGGCGCACTTGATAAGACTTGGAGCACAGTTGAGAAAGTTGGGAAGAGAGTGTAGAGCCAGGCACAGACTTCCAACTTCAGTGAGCAACAGTCGGGTAGAGAGTGTAGAGCTAGGCACAGGCTTCCGACTTCAGCAGGCTACATTGAGAAGAGAGTGTGGAGAAAGGTACAGACTTCTAATGTGAGCGATATTGGGGAAGAGAGTGTAGACGAGTACACAGACTTCCAACTTGAGACGATCATGCAGTACATCTGAGGCACTGTTTGTTGAGAGCTACCCGCCACCTTGGGAAGAGAGTGTAGAGAGAGGCGCAGACTTTGGCTTTGAGTTTCAGTATTGAATGAGTGCATCAGAGACACTATGTTTTGTGGGGGAGCTTAGCACCGTTTATGAGGAGACAACTGTGCTAAAGAGGCACTTCACAACTGGAGCGCTCGAAAGAGCAGGAGGTCGGTCAGGTGTCGCGTGATACTGAGAAAAAGTATTGGGCACTGTATACACCTCAATCCTTCGTTATGTGTTGACGAGGACATTAACAGATCGAGTGGGGGAGAGTGTCACTGGCCGCACCTTGGGCTAGACAGTCGGCAGTGACTTGTGGAGGACGTACGGGCGGCTAGGGGATGCCGGCCAACACGCTGGTGTGCAAATGGTCTTCGAGCAGAGTGCTTTATCCTTGGATATTTGCAATACTGTTTCAATGGCGAGATCCTTGGAGTGTTGGGAGCACCTCCAAGATGTTTCAGACGTAGATGGTTCCGTTCCGATAGGAACGACGATGATGTTAGAGTCTGCCAGTGTAGAGGCGAGACTGTAGTTTCAGAGTAGTGTGGAGACAATTCCTCAGTCATGGATGATCGGATGAGGCTGAAACTCTATCGTTATGATGTGCAAGTAGTAGGCTACGCTACGGTTCAAGCGGGACATGATTTGGATGTCGGTCGAAGGAGATGCTGAAAAAGTGCACTCCTCGGCCCTTTCAGTGTTCTACTCTTGGAACAAGAGATTATTTTCTTAAACCTATTATAAGAGGGGCATGCAGTGGTGAGCTCCAGCCAGCCCTCCCCGTGCACGATGGCAGTAGCTTGAGAAAACGTTTGCACTAAATGTGCATCTCTTGGGGGCATGATGGGGGCCTTCAAGAGCCTGCTCTAGGCAGCTCAACAAGGAGCGCTAGAGTCCCCAAAGGGCTTGGAAACCTGATGGGCAGCGTAGGATCAGGATGGCCTACGCTGGGCGCCGATACGGTCGAGAGGCTCCATGTGACGCGCAAGATTGCCTCACGGGCTGCGAGATATCAGGGACAATGCCTCTCGTGTGAATGGGTGGTCAAGACAAACATTCCAAGACCTTGTGATCCAACTCATGGGATGCGCTATCGAGTTCTAGCCGTCCATGGGGGTCCGTGCAGGGAGGTGTTCAGATGTCGCGCTAGCGAGTTTCAGTGTCGAGGACAGGCGACGGACTGTCGCTATACTCTGATATATGTGAAGGCTAGTCGAAGATTAAGAGTAATCTTAGACGCCGCACAAACGAAAAATATATGAGAATTACATTCCGCTGCGAAAAAAAAAGAACACGTCTGTAATATCCGGGCAATCATTACATCGCATATCGCAGACCTCGATGAGAACAGTGTGGTTGCTTAGAGAATACTTTTCGTCGCCTAGATTTGGGGGCGATGGCATTGTTGTAGCCCCTTTTGCAAAGGATATGGTGGTGGAGGTGGGAGAAGGGGCTAAGTTTATTACATTTACTTACATTTAGTCTTTTGATAATATTTTATAATTGTACATATAATATATATTCAAAATTAATTAAATTTATGCACGTAATCTTTTATATATTTAGATCTAATGATTGAGATTCATTAATTAAATGTTACAACTTTTATACACTAAAAAGAAATATTCATTAAACTAAAAACAAAATATAATAAATAACAGCATAACAATCTATTATTAAAATGAATAATTTGGTTCGATAAAATACATATTATCATAAGATTTCTGAAAATTTGGTTCGATAAACTCCATATTAATTTGGTTCGATAAAATCTGATCCAAACCAAAATTTCTCATAAGATTTATGCCATATGGTCAAAAAATCCGAACCTCATGACCTTAACAGATAGTGTCTATTATAAAAGTTTAAGACCTTTCTTTTTTATTCAAGAAAACTTTGCAGCTATAGTGTTTTCACTGTCATCAGCCCAAATTCTATCCACAAAAACAATAATAAATGTAATTAAACTATTTTTTTAGTATCAAGAAAAGTCTGCAAGATCAACGGCTAAGCCCGAAAATGAGATGATGAGCAGCCACGATCGTCCCGCCATTGCAGAACAAAATCGTGACCCTTCAGTATCCCACCTAAAAATCTTCATACTTCGTCATGCTGAGGGGAAATAATGGTGAAAATAAAACCAAAATCTGGTTAAATAAATTAATTAAAGAACGTTTGTGTTCTTCCATTTTTCCTCGTAAAAGAAAAAAAAAAGAGAGAAATTCTGAAAAAGATTTAGAAAAAACAAAGAAAATGAACAGAAAAAGTGTGGAAATTATATTCATACATCGCAAGGATGATTTGCAGAAGCAGTCTCAAGCCTGCAGAGTTCCCTCGAGACCGCCACCACGCCGCCGCCCACGGGCTCGTCACCACTCGAGTAACTTTCCTCCGACGGAGGCGGCGATGGCGACGGCCACGGCACCACCTGATTCTCCTCCAACTCCTCCTCGTCCGCTTCCTCCTCCTCCGGCGCCTCTTCTTCATCTTCTTCACCGGGTTCATCATGTCTAACGCATCGCTGGCAGACGGAGACTGTGGGCCCCAGCTTAGAGCCGGAGGCGGCCCACCGCGTCGGCGACTGGCACACGTGGCACAGCAAATTCCTGGAATGCCGGGCCACCAGGAAGTTGGCGGAGTGAACCTTGGCGTCGCAGTCCCAGCACAAGCTCGCCTGGTCCGACTCGCAGTGCATCCGCGCCACTCCTTTACACAACTCGCACGCCCTCATCATCTTCCCAACCACCGTACAGCAACCAATAAAAAAACCCCACGAAAATAATTGAAAAAAAAATTAAAAAACAAAGGGAAATTTGGAGCTGAGACTGAGAGATGAATATGAAGTTGAGGAAAAGGGGATATAAAGAGAAGAATCTGATAAGGAAGAAAGAAAAGAAAACGGAAGCAAACTTTCTTTATTTCAAGTAGCACTCCACCACACCAAACACCACCTTATTTTTTTTGTCATAATATCAAATTGCCACTCTCCAATAATTTTTTATTTTAAATATTATTCTACTTTCTTTTCTATTTAATATATATATATATATATATAAATACGAGAAAATTATCTCTTTATAAAAAATAAAATAGCAATTTATCCCGTTTGCTTTTTAAAATAAATTAATTTACTTATCTGTCTAAGAAGGCAAATCGCTTTGTTTTAGAAAATACAAGAGGATAAATTGCTGTATTTTAAAAAATATAGAAAGATAAATTGTTATTTTTTTATCATTAAAAAGATAATTTGCTCATTTATGATACTCATTTATGATACTATATAAAAATAAATTACGTTAAACTATATATATGTCATGCATATATATATAAAAGAGGAATAATGTAATTTTTGTCTCTATAATATGTATATTAAATGAAATAAAAGATACGCTGTAATTTAAAATAATTACATTGCCACCTCCAAATACTTCCATATATAAATAAAATGGAATCAGAAGAAGTAACGGCTTTTTTAGATTTTAATTGATTTTAACATTATTTCTTTATTTTAAAAATAAATTTAATCACTTGATTAAAACATCTTTAGTATTTGGAAATTTGTGCTAAAGAGGTATCTTATGAATAAATATAATATTATGGGTTGGAATCTTAAAAACATGTTATTATTTATCTCACTTTGATTAATTTTATTATAATTTATTATGTTATTGTATATGAATTTAATTACATTTATAAATATATTTCATTTTATATGAATTTATTGTAATTAATTTTATGTTGAATTATGATTGCTATTAAGAATTATATTGAGGTATCAATCCACGAATATTGATGTTATTATTCGTTTCATAAAAAAAAAAAATTTTGCGTAACATAATATATTTGTATGTTTTTTACTTTATGTAATAAATCTAAGGAATAATTGCACTTCTCTCTCTTGAGGTTTGGTGTAATTACACGTAAGCCTCTCGTGGTTTGGAAAATTACATCTAGCATTCTTGAGATCTGCTTTTTTCTAACAAATAAATCCCTCCATTAATCAAAATTCAACAAATTTACTGATTTTTAGCAAAAAAATGGGATAAAGTTATATATTTACCTCCAATTGATTTATTATATATTACATAAATCTTTTTATAACAAAATTACCTTCATATGTTTTAACACTTTAATGTATGTGGGTATGTATCTCTTCATCGTTATAATGGTAGTTTAGTCGAAAAAAATTATTTTTGACCTGCAATAAGTTAGTAACAAGTCAATTGAGAATAAATATAAACTTTAATTCTTTTTTTTTTGTTAATATTAACAAATTTAGTAAATTTTTCACTAACAGAGGACCTCTATTTATTATAAGAAAGTAAATATTAAGATACTAAATATAATTTTTAAAATAATATCTGTATTATTCCTAAATTTAATATACTTTTAATAATTAAAAACAACTCAAATTACTGTCACATTAATTTAATATTTTGAAGAATTGGTCATTGAAGATTTCAACTCTCTTCCTCTAATAATTAAAAGGAAAAAAAGCAAATAGGAATTAATTATCCCAATTTCCAATGTCTAGAGTTGTGGGCAAAGTTGGGAATTCGTGGACACAGACAGGCTCGGAGATATTTTTGGAAATGCGTGAAACGACGACGTTTGAGGAAGGATGGATGACAGGTGTCGGAAGTGGAGGGAGCAACAGACTGTTTTTCGTTTGTGTGTGGGTGGTGTGTGTTTGGGGGGGCGATCATGTGCGGCCTCTGATTGGGTGAAGAGGATATCTTGATGGGCTGTGGTGACGTGGCAGAGGAGGGGTTGGGGATGGGCAGATTGTGATTTGCTGAGGTGGATGGTGTTGGGTCCAATGAGGGAGATGCATCCACGTGATGCCCACCTGCCTGGGCCTGAGGTTGATGTGGTTTCCCAACTCTATCTGTTTGATTCCGTTGTGTATATATATTAGTGACGCCTGCCTTCAATTATCCGGTGTTTTCAGCCCTTTGGTCCACCAATGGGAATTAAATTATCATATATGTATATATATAGTATGGAGTCCGAGCTATAGACAAAAAATTATAAATTTTATAATATCTTCAAAAACTATAAGTTACATAACCGTAAATTATATTTTAATAACCGTCCTACTGTATACAATAGGGTAAAATATTTTATACAAAACTCAATATTAAATTCTTTAATAAGTTTATTTAAGAAATATTATGAAAATTAAAATAGAATATTATCATATGTTAACACGTTGAGAAATTAACATTATTTTATAAGTTTCAAATACTATATGTATATATATTCTTAACATTAATAAAATATATTATGTAAAAGATATTATCCTATTACCCTGATATAATTTCTCTTAAAAAATGTGATTGGTGTTGAATATAATTATAAGAACTATCATATTTGCCGCTCCATGCTATGTATGGAAATTTATAATGATGTGAGCAAAAATCGCTTGTTAAGGAAGTCTTTAGACTCGGAGTTTTTGGACGGAATATTTTAAAAGTCTAACAAAGGGGACTTGCAAAAACGATATTTGTACTCTAATGATCGAGTTAGTAAATAGTTGTAGAGAGATAAACACAATGAAAATGTAGTACGTAGTAATTGGTGCTTAAGAGATGAGAGAGTAATATTCCTTGATATTAAAAGTGTTTGAATGGTGAACTAGTACGTTTGTTTATGCCAAAAAACGTTACCCTTAACTAAAGGTGATATGGAAAGATTAACAGGTCAAACTACATTTAACGCCTCCCATCAATTTTATGAGAAACTTGATCTTTGGGAAGACAAAGAATGATTATAGCAATTATACCATGATTGAGGGGATTATGGCCGACTCAAGGGGAGCATGACATTAATGGAGAGTCCGAGAAAAGACATTTTATCTCTTATAAAGTTTTTATCTGTATGCACATCCTAAGGAACGAGAGACGAAATAGTAAAGATTCAGTACTTACTTAAGTTAGTTGGTTAGTATAAATAGGACCTCTTTCCTAGCATGAAGGAGAGATCATTTTCTTTTTGGAAAAATATCCATTGTTGAAGGCAAGATTCTTCTTTATTTGGAGCGTTATATTACAGAATTCATCTGCACAACATAGCTGTGATTGTAACCCGATTAATCACTCAAATAGAATTGTAATTTTCATATCTTCTCGTTGATTTTTATATAAATTATTAGTTGAGCAATATCAGAAGGAAAAAGGTTGGTTTTTATAGCCTGGTTCCTCCTCGGATGACAAGTCATGCCTCCTTAGAACTCGGATCGATGGTTACTGCAGATAAGTCCCCCCCAAATCCAGAGGTTGTTAACAAAGGTCTTCAGGAAATCAAGTGGACCGAGGAGACCTTGGCTAGATAAGCCTCTTAGTCGATAATGTCCGCATCTACAGGGGGTCATTGGGATGTCAATATGATCCTTGCATGTCTTCAGACTTAGGTGGCAATTACATGGTCATCCTTTTTGTACTAGAGGAATAGCCTTCTTCCACATGTGGAACGATACACCTGACAACCAGTACGACTTTAATGGGCTTGTCACTTGATGGATCAACGGACCTCAGCCAAGGCCCGACCTTCCCAGGTTTCATAAGCTGGCGATGGGCCGGAGGCTATTCCCCTTCAGACTTCATGTGTGTAGGGGCCTTTTACAGAGCCTCTACGGAGATTGGGCATTCACTTTGGCCAATTGCATATTCTGAGCATCGTATAAATTTTATAGTATTTTTCAAAACTTCTAAATTACCTAAGGATAAATTATATTTTAATAACCATCCGACTATATACAATAGTGCAAATTTATTTATACCAAGTTAAGTTATGGAATATTATGAAAATAACAATAGAATATTATCATATTTTTAGATATTGAGAAATTAAAATACATTCTTATTCAATTAATAAAATACATTATGTAAATATGTTATCCTATTACCCTAATAGAACAAGATGTTTTTGGATGATTTTTGGGTGATTGCTAATCCAACTGTAATTGGGAAGTTTTGATTATCAAAGAGTTACCTACAAAACATATCACGGTTAGAACCACAAGGAGAAAGTCTGGCAATGACCCTCAAATCCTTAAATTTGTAGATTGTAGGAGATAATGATGGTCGAAAAAAGAATATAGGAACATAAGTTATATTTGAAGCATTTAGCGTGACATTTATAGAATTTGACCAATTATATGGTCACACGTGAGTCACAGATACAGAAATGATCCAATGGTCACAGTGTACACATTGAGGTTTTCTAGAGAGTACTGAAGCAAGGTTGTAAAGATCTTGAATAAAAAAGATACCTCTAGAAATCATAAAAAGTAAATTACAATATTTTAAAAAATATAGAGAGATAAATTATTTTTTTTTCCGCTATGCATATATATCTACCCATAAATGCATCAAGTCAAAAAGTGTTTTCAGAAGAAGACTGGAAAAATTAGTCAAAACCAACTTCATTCAATAGTTTATTAGTTGTCATTGCATACGGTCCCCTTAAATATATGATGTAAGATGAAGAGAAAAAAATTGTGATAAGAAAGAAAAAAGGTATGTAAGAAGAAAGAAACGTGGGGTGAGGTGACAGAGAAAAAATATATTGTAATTACAAATTTATTAAAAATATAGAAGTTTGTAAGAAAAACAAACATGGAGAAGTTTAAGCAGAGCGAGAAACATGGAGTAGTGAATGAGAAAAAAAACGACGAAAAGTTTTCTTTTATAATAGTATAGACTAATAAGTATGGCACATCCTATATATGTGCATAATTTTTAAAAATAAATAAAAAATATTTAAATAAATTATATTATCAGTTTTTGTAGTTTAAAAAAATACCTAAAACTATATATTAAGAAAATAAATTAATATAAATATTTTTATTTATAAAAAAAATTGACAAATAAAGATAATAAATAATGTAGGAAAACTAGAAAAATGCATGGAAGAAAATAACCATCAAACGGTAGTTATTAAATCATAATAAAAGAAGAAATTAAGAAATAATTAATTAATTAATTAAAAATTTTAAAAGTAAATGACATACGTACCAAAATTAAGTGAGACACCATAAAAAATAAACGAAAATCTAACGAATTAGACTAATTGTTAAACTGTTGTCAAAATCAGGCGTATTGAAAGACAAAATTACAGTAAAGGTAAAATGAAAAGTCATTATTAACATGGGATAATTTCGATTTTGATGCCCTAGTTAGTAATTAAATAAATTTTGGTACTTTATGTTCCTTTTCTGTATATGGCATGCGCGACTCCATTAGTTTAAACGCTTAAGGGACAGAGAAGACTAATTTTCGTCATTTTAAAAAATCTTACCTACTAAAATTAATAAATTTGCATGAATTACACAAAATTGATTAAACTTAAAGAATCAAAATTGGATAATTCAAATCCAATATATATAAAATCTGCATTAGATATTGGTATTAGACTGAATATGACAGCTGATCTCTGAGCTCGCTTCACTCGTAAATTCCGATAAACTCAGAACTCCGAGAGGTTGTTTGACTATCTGTTACTTTGACTTACAGAAAGCACTCAAATTCTTACATTACCTGCAATTACAAGCAGGTGTCGCACCAGCTTCCATGCACGCCGCCACATGTTGGCTTCTGCGTCACAAAATTTGGCTCTTTTCTGAATTCAATTTGACCTTACACTGCGTTTTAGATCGTAATTAAAAGGAACTTTATTGATTTTTTGAAAATAATAAACAAATTAATGATCTTGCATCATTATTTTTAATTAAAGGAAAAAATTCAAATGACTCTTATCATATTATAAATGAGAAAATTATCTTTCTATGCAAGAAAGTAATAAAATACATCTCAATATTTTTTAAAATAAGATAATCTATTTCTTTAGACAATGAGATAAGTTGCTCTATTTTAAAAAACACAAAATGATAAATTGGCAATTTTTTTTTTCGTAAGAAGTAATTTATTCATTTGTAATATCACACAAAATAAATTGCATTAAACCCTTATTTTAATCAAAGTATGGTTTTAGAGATAGGGAGTGTTTGCAAAAATTTTCATTTTTAAAGAAGTGATTTTGAGAAAAAGTTTGAAGTTGTAGTAAAATCAAAAGTTGGTAATGTTTGAAAAAAAGTAAAAAGCAGATGAAAGCTAAATTGGATAGTATTTAGAAAAAAATCACTTTTAAAATAAATTTAATTGATTAAAGACTATTTCATCCTTATGTTTTAAAAAGATACTATGTTTTGTTTATTATTTCGCTTGTTGTTTGTCATTAATAATTATTTTTTGACAAAAAATGACAAATTGTATTTTGATTAGTATATTTCATATTTATTTTTTAAAAAATATTAAAAGACCATGTTAATTAATAATTATTTCACTAACTAGTATATTATTGATTCATACAATTCAATAATTAAACTTGTATGATTGCAAAAAAAAAATATTTTATTAGTTAATCAAATAATAATATGTAAATTAATAATATAATTCGATGATATAACTCATAAAATATAAAAATATTAAATATGTGAAAGTGTAAATTTAATTATTGTTAAATTATTCAAATCATTTGAAAACTTAGATATCAACTTTAAATATATAATTTTAAAAATAAATTAAAAATAATAAAGTTGAATTCAAATTATTATATATAATAAAGGTAAAATAATAAAAAATAAAGTTAGATTTATTTATAAAAAAACCAAAGCAACTAAAAGCACCCCCAAGATGCTTCTAACTTTTGGCCTAAAAACGCCTTTCTTAGCCGTTTTAGAACTAGAAACTGACATTTCAAACACGTCAAAAATACTTTTTGAGTACCAAAAACTGAAAAACACTTTTATAAACCACTCGCAAACACTCCCACAGAATTATTATATTTAGAAAATATGATCTAATTATTCTAAATGAAAAATTAATCGATATATATTTAAAATATTGAGAGCACTATACTACATCAAACAAAGAGATAATTCTACCACCCTTCCCTGAAATTTGGTATAATTATATTTAAATTTTTTATAATTTAAAAAATTACATTTAATTCTCCTAATATTTATTTTTATCCAATAAATAGATCGATCAATTTTTTTATTTGGTGGGAAAAGATTTATTAGTGTAAATGTCCTCTCTGAGAGGACATGACTCTAATAACTTGGGGCTTAATATTTTATTATGGAGATATTAAGTTCAAAATCTATTTAAAGCATATGTGAGTGGGCGCATGTGTAGATTAAAAAATAAAAATAAAAATAAAAAATAAAAAATAAATGTTAATGTAATCACAAAAATGAGTGGTGAAACAAAAATTCTTGAATCTGAAGAGAATTTTGTGATTGATTTCACAAAATCTTTACATTACAAGAAAATATAATATTTAGTGACAAACTATCAAGTATAATTTTAAAGTTATCATTAATAATATATTTTAAGTGGCAATAATTTTATCTTATCACTATATAATTATCAATGACAAAAAATGTGTATAACAATGTCACTAAATATAATTAGTGGCACATCTATAGTGACAACATAAAAGAGTGACAGCTATTCTTTGTTGACACTAGATCATCACTACATATGAATCACTAATTATATTTAGTGACAACTTTGTGGATATTTTTTGTCATTAACTCATGTTAATAATAATTTTTACAAATCAATAGTAATTATTAAAATCATGAAATTTCTTATTGTGACAAAATAAATTGTCTTGTCACTAATTAAATATATATAATTAGTAAGGCCATGTTTACTTCTTGTGATAAAGATTAAAATCCCTTATAGTCTCTCATAGTAACTTGTTTACTTGCTTTTTGGCCAGTCCGTTATAACCTAGGCTGGCCCAGTATTAGAGGTGATTTTTGAGTGATTGAAAATTTCTGCTGATTAGACAGTCACCAACATGGCCCATTTTTTCCTTTTTCCTAACTTCCTGTTTTAGTCCTCGATTCTATGAGAGGCAATTTTCGAGTTGCCCTCATTAATTATTGTTATTACAAAGGTGATGTGTCAGGTGCATTAAAAGGTTGCTATACTACTCAATTCCACTCATTTTCCCAACATTTCTCTCATAGCGGACGGCAACCTCCAAGAGCAGGTGAAAAATGGCTTCTCCATCATTTTTTTTCACCACTACAAAAAATGACGCTTTTACTTTGTTTTGAAGTCTGCGTTACTATTCACTGTCACCCACCGATTCTGATGAATGATTTTAAATTTTATTTTTTTAATCGGTGCCAATATTGGCGATTTGTGGAGTAAAAGCGAATTGTGAATAAGTAGACTTCTGGGGCTTGCTATTTGTTGGGAGGTAAGTAATGCATTCTTTCCCCCATTTTAATTGTGAAATGTTAAACATATTGATTTTATTTGTTCTAAAGTGTTACCTTAAGCAATTTTATTCATCAATAATTGTTAATAAAGTTATCTGATAGTCGCGTTATTGGAAGTAAACATTTTTTCATTTAGTTGTAAAGTGTTAATGCTTTATGTGTTTAAAATTTATTTAATTTCTGTCTCGTAAACTATTATAATTATTTTTATTTGGCATACTACGAAAGACCTAGAATAAATTAATTTTCAGAATCTACTGCGCTTCACATTGTTAAAAATATTCTGTCACCACCTTGCAGTATGCTGAATGGGACATCTTTTAACTTGTAAAATTGTGTTATGTACACAACTCTTTACCCAACAACAAGCTTAATTCTCTATTAAATTTTATTTTTTTTCATTTGGCTGATAGGATGGTTTCAAGAAGAATAATTATGGTTGTTATTGCTATTGAGCAAATAATGAATAAGGTAATGGTTGCACTTATGTTGTTTGTATGCGTTCATATACACTTGAAACGTATACGTAGAAGAAGAATGGCTAAACGTAATCCCCGTTATAGTTTTACTAGCCGTATCCCAAGTCAGGTAAAACAATTGCATAGACTAGTTATCGACAACGACTAATCTTGCCTAAGAAACCAACGTAATAAACGAAATGCTTTTGGACGGTTGTGTTATTTGTTGGGACATAGTTCCGGGCTAAATGATACCAACAATTTGTCTGTGAGTGAGCAAGTAGCTATATTCCTAAGTATCATAGCTCATCACAAGAAGAATTGGGTAGTCAAATATGATTTCATCCGATCTGGTTGTAACATTAGCAAATCCTTCCACAATTTCCTCAATGCAATACTCAGACTTAACTGTACATTCCTAGCCTGATCAACACCTATAACTGATAATTATACGGACTCCCAATGGCGTTCGTTCAAGGTAAAATTATAGTTTTGGCTATTAATGTATGGGATCAACTTTTAAGTCATTAAATTTGTGTAACATGTCTTATGTGGTCCTTCCTAGAGATGTTTGGGTGCACTTGGAATGTACATTGATGTTAGGGTCCCTAAACAAGACAAAGGTCATTATCGTACATGAAAATGTCATATTGCAGTTAATGTCTTATGAGTTTGCAACATGAACATGCAATTCATTTACGTCTTGACTAGTTAGGAGGGTAGTGCTGCTGATAGTAGAGTTTTACGTGATGCTATAAACAGGCCCAATGGTCTACGTGTCCCCCGCAGGTACATTCTTGTAAAAAGAATATAACATGCATTGACCAATCATAATAATACGTATATCCCTTGATCATTATTTTTTCAAAAATTCTTATCAGGTAATTATTATTTATGCGACAACGGTTATTCTAATAGAGACAGTTTCCTCACCTCGTACCGAGGTGTGAGGTATCACTTGAGATAATGGGACGGCGACGCCGCAAGTCCTCAAAATAAAGAAGAGTTGTTCAATTTGAAGCATTCATCTGCTAGAAATGTCATTGAGCGTACATTTTGACTCCTTAAAATTCGATGGGCGATCTTGAAAAGCCAATTATTTTATCCTATCAAAGTGCAAAATAGAATCATAATGGCTTGTTGTTTCCTTCATAATTTTATTTGTAATAAAATGCCTGAAGATCCATTTGAAGTTGAAATTCAAGAACCCAACGACTCACTCAATGATTCGAACGTGGCATATGTGTCAACGATTGAAACCAATTCAGTTTGGACTAGTTGGAGAGATGAGCTCGCAAATACCATGTACACAGAATGGTTGACTCATAGAGGATGAAACCATTGTAGACTTCTTACGAATGACTAGTAAAACTTTTAGATGGTCGCCAGGTTTTACCGCAAATTCCAATTCATAAGATTTATGTTGTATTTAACAGACTTGATTTTTGTTTGAAAGTTGTATTGCCTTCACTCAAGTATTGTCCAATTTATTTCACTATGGCATGACATTAAATTAAAGATTTAACTGCACTTATTCTCTGTTTTTTAATTTGAGTTTGTGTGTTAAAACGCGTTCCATGAGTAATGTAAACTACCATAACGACATGTCCCTTATGGTTGTTTATATGACTATGGCATGTCCCTTACGTTTCTTTGTACGATATCTTGTATGTTTGTTCATATGACTCTGTGTTTGTTGAATACTACATTGATTTTAGTAACCAACTTTCTATATGGTTTCTTGTGGACATACAACTGGTTAAACTGTAGTACGAAATGAACCTCAATGATGATGAGGGTCGTAGTAAACAACGACGTCGTGGTGCAGGAAATGAAAAAGTTGGTTCTCTAAGGACCTGGACGGCTAGGGAAGAGGAAGTTCTAGTGAATGCATTGAAATCAATTATTACCAGCGGATGGAAGTGCGATAATGGCTTCTGCAACGGGTATTTACTCCAACTTGAGGGCTATATGCTAAATGCATTTCCAAACTTTGTGCTGAGCCACATATCAATTCAAAGGTCCACATTTGGAAGAAGCAATACTCCACGCTTGTGAGTATGAAGGCAAAAAGTGGCTCCGGATGGGATGAAAGTAGGAACATGATCACAGTTGATGAGAACAGTATCTAGGATGAGTATACGAAGGTAACTCACACTCCTTCATTACGTGAATAATATTTAGTACGTAAAGTAAAATGGCAGATTCTGGATTACAACACTTTTGACAAAAATTGATAACCCATATATCGCAGGTGGATCCATCAAAAAAATCAATTCGGTATAAATCATGGTCGTACTTCCCCGCATGGCGTGAATATGTGGAAAAGATCGAGCAACTGGAGAGGAAGCAAAGGATGACGAGGATACTGCTAGGGCCGCCAGGGCGAAGCACAAAAGGAAACCGAAAACTACTATGTCCCAACTCCTGACTAGAACCCTGACTCTGGATTCATCTTAAACCATGAAGAACCTTCATCCGCGCCGAATATGAACATTGACCCAGCAGCCACTTCACCAAATGTTCCGAAAGAGAGTAGTACTGACGCAAAGAAGCGAAAGAGGAATGAAGCTGATGCAGAGGAAAGGTTGGTAGACATGGTAAGTACATTCTGCGAAGATGCAAATTCACGAATCGGTGCGCTAACAAAGGTTCTGGGAAGGGAATTTGGAAATTGCGAAAATAGAGACCAAGTGGAAGATGCAATTTCGTAGGTTGATGGGCTAGATGAAAATGAACAATTGATTATCGTTCAACGCTTGCATAACAATCCTAAAGATCTGGACTTGTTCTTTAGGCTATCAATCCACAAGCGCGGTCTTTTAGTGAGATTGATATTGAGGGTTAGGTTCTGATCTTAAAATACTATACTTTTTTATATTAAATGCCATGCTTGATTAGTAGCAAGCTTTAAGTTGGAGCCTGAACTGAATGTTATTGAATTGTAATACAATTGCCTCTAGTCTACTTCTGGTAATTGATGGAAGAATTGGTACCATGGAACAGAGTCTCCATTTTGAACCACACTTTTGTTAGGCTATTGCACAATTAATGGACAAGTGATATATTATATTTGGTATTATGTTAGGTTGGGGCGAATATGTATTTTTGCAGGATATTATGTTTTGCAGATTAAGTCATGCATTCGCTCCTAGTCTAACTTGTAATGCGTTTTTTAGGATCTAGCTTATATACTATTACCCAGAACTATATCCATTCGCAGAGGTAAATGGGAACTCCACTTTTACTGAAATAAGGTATTTTTAACAATGAATACATCGGGACAGATAAATAATTCATACAATTTCTTATTCGTGTGGTGGTCGGAAAATCTAAATCAAAAGCAGAGTAAACATAGATATAATATGACGTCTATGATTGAAGAAATCATTTTAAGGCAGTTGTTAGTTATATTATTTTGGTATATAATTTTTAGCACACGAGATGAAAGGGAGCACAGTCGGCGATGAAGCTCCGTGCCGGAAGTCCACAAGGTGAGATGAAATGAAATGAAAAAAGGGAGAGAGAAGGTGAAGGAGAAATGAGCCGTTTCACTGATTGGACACCCAATTTTTTCCTATTTGAGGTTAAATTTATAATTGCAGTTCTCAATCACTTAAATAACACAAGACAAGTAAACACAAAAGAATTTGATCATTGACAGTATCTTAAGTTAGTAAACAAATTACTAAATAGTTAATTTGAAGCCAATCATACACACAATTACAAATTAATATTTTACCACTTAATCCCATCACAACAAGTAAACATGGCCTAAGAATATTAAGATTGTCACTTGACTTTCTTATCACTATTCTTCTATTTTCTTGTAGTGTTATAAATTTTGGGAAAAGTATTATTTTAGTCCGCGAAGTATGCCTAATTTTAATTTTAGTTCGATAACTATGTTCATTTTTATTTAGATCCAATAACTTACGAAATTGCTTACTTTTAGTCCTCTGGCAGATTTTCGGACAATTTTACCCTATGCAATTTTTGAAAGGCAGTTTTAGTCCATATGCACTCATAGGGGTAAAATTGATCGAAAATCTGCCAGAGGACTAAAAGTAAGTAATTTTGTAAGTTACTGGACCTAAACAAAAATAGACATAGTTATCGGACTAAAATTAAAATTAGGCATACTTAGCGGACTAAAATAATACTTTCCCCTAAATATTTTATTACTTGTAATTTCTTGTACATATGCCCCTATCAGAAATTTTTGACAACAACAATTTCGTTAGAAAATTCGTTGCAAATCCGTCCCATGACTATTGCAACTGCAACTTTTTCATTGCCAATTTCGCTGCAGGTTTTAAGCAGCAAAAAATTAAAAGTTAATTAGCAGTGAACAATTACGACAGATCACATTGGTGGCAAATTGATGTAGTCACACGAAATCAGGATCTTTGGGTCGGATCACTATCCTTGGGTCGCTAAATCCCTCTTTCGAACTACCTGTAGTGGATCCCGAGAATAAAGCAAACGTGAGGCTAGCCGAGTAGCCCTCGGCGATGGCCCTCCGATGCTTAAGTTAGAAAAGTGGGGTCGAAAATAGGATAATGAGATCGAATGAGATCACAAATATGGCGGTAAAAGGATGTGATGAAAACGTGTTTGAATAATCATAAATGAGGCTATTCATAACTGTACGGTACCCTCTATGTATGCGACATGTGGCCCCACTGAAAGTGAGCCACGTCATCTACTGTAAAAGCCTGCTGCTGTCGATGTCGTACCTGTACAATGGGCCCCACACGCGCAGTCAATGGATACATAAAAAGGTGTTGAAAAATATAGGGGTATTTTTGTAATTATCTAACTTCCCTTATCACAAGTGTCATAACTTTTTGTGATGACTTTGTGATAATTTCATTTATTACTAAATTGTTATCAATATATTTGCAAAATTCCATCATAATTTTATTGGAAATTTGCGACAGAAATCTTGTCGATACAAAACATAGTGTTTAATGCAATTTATTTTCTGGTGATATTGCAAATGAGCAAATTATTCTTCTAATAAAAAAATAGCAATTTAGCCTTCTTGTGTTTTTTGAAATAAAGCAACTTACCTCCCTATCTGAGGAGGTAAATTGTTTCATTATAAAATTTTGGGGGCAAATTGCTACATTTTAAAAAACACAAAGGGTAAAGTGTTGTATTTTAAACAGTGCAGGAGGATAAATTGTTATTTTTTTTTCATAAGAGGATAATTTGCTCATTTTGCAATATAATAAGAGGTTGTTTGTATTTTTCCCCCAAAATTTATTATGACCTGTGACGAAACTGCATTTTCGCAAATTTAACAAACTTGGTGATAACATCCAACAAATTTGCAACAGAATCTCCCTCACCAAACATCTGCATAATTTTGCGACCACTTTACATTTGTCGCAAAGTTTTGTCAGCCCTTTGCGACGATTTTTAGTCACTAGCCCTCTTTCTTTGTAATTTCATCACAATAAAATGACCTCTTTTGCAACGTAAAAACAAATACACGATACCTAGTGGAAGAATATGCCCAACGCAATAGATACGTACATGTCATTTATCTCAGAAAATATAATTAGAATCACAATACTCTTTATACTTCGATCTCGGAGATAAAAAGATACTGACTTTAGTGATTGGAAGATAAAAGTTTTGGACTATTATATTTGTGCCATGGAACAATCTTATTTGTAATTAATATATTCTTAAATTATCCTTATTTTTATTTGTGAAAAGATATAATTTATTGAATTATCTAAATCGTGTTACAATGAAAAACAGGTCAACCAGACCATACCCCTCCAGACGGGTTTTGTACTAGACGGGAGCAAGTCCGTGCTGGAGTTGGCTGGGTGGGTTCCGTGACCCACACTGCTACCACCTCAAATAACATATCTACAGAAATAATTTTATAATAGATAAATATAATTAAAATTATATTTATTTTCATTATAAATATTGTCATTATATATATATATCACTAATTGTTTCTAGTAAAAACTTTATAATGACAACATTCACTTAAATACTATCACTATAAAATTCTCTAATCATTATATTGATAAAATAAATATTTTTGTTACTAAATACATGTAATTAGTTAGTTATAATTTAACATCGCCACTTATATATATATATACATCATTGCTAACATATACTTTTTAATTTAATATTGGTGTCTATCTTTAAATATTTATTTCTTTTAGTACAATGGGGTCGGGGATGGGGACGATTTGAATTTGAATGCACGACTTTCTCTATTATAAAAAGAGTAATATCAATTCAATCAATTGATTGACGGCCAGGTGCCTATCTTAATTAAGCTGATAAAAAGATATATTAATTGCAAGAAATTCAAATCCATGAATTGTGCATCCCTTTCTCATTTAGACATGGATGCCATTCACCTCCTATTCCTCCCACTGCTCTTCTTGGCCCTCTACACCATTACTCAACATTTCCTTCACAAACTTCTCAATCTTCCACCAACCCCTTTTCCCAACCTTCCCTTTATAGGCCACATCTACTTCTTCACAAAATCCACACCTTTCCACCGAGCCCTGTCAGAGGTCTCCAGGCGGCACGGCCCGATCCTCTTCCTCCGGCTAGGCTCCCGGCCTGTCCTCCTCATTTCATCTCCTTCGGCAGCCCACGAATGCTTCACCAAGAACGACATCATCTTCGCCAACCGCCCGAATCTCCTGAACGGGAAGCACTTCGGCTACAACTTCACCAGCCTTGCATGGGCATCCTACGGCGACCACTGGAGAAATCTGCGCAGGATTTCAGCTCTGGAACTCCTGTCCTCCCATAAACTGAACCTGCTCTCGAGCATTCCGTGCAATGAGGCCCGAACCCTGATCTTGAAACTGTTGGAGAATAACAATCCCAGTAAAAATGTTGACATGAGAAAGCTGTTTTTCGAACATACCTACAACATTGTGACGAGAATGATCACAGGGAAAGTGGGAGTCGAGAACTCAAAGGAAGCGGAGATGTTTCAGGACATTGTGGCGGAGATGTCGAGGGTGACGCTGGAAGCTAACGTCGCCGATTTTCTGCCCTTTATGCGGTGGTTTGGGTTTGGAAACGTAGAGAGAAAGTTGAGTGTAGTACAGGAGAAGCGAGACAGGTTTATGGAAAATGTGATAGAGGAGCGTCGCGGGGAGGAGGAATCCGACGGTGGTGGAAAGCAGAAAAGCTTGATAGAAGTTCTGTTGGATTTGCAAAGGGAAGAACCTGAGTACTATACTGATGAAACCATAAGAAACCTTTTCTTGGTAAGAATTTCCTCAATTTTGATTTTGCTGTGACGTGTTTTAGATTTTGTAAAGAACCTGAGTACTATCCTCATTTCAGGGGTGATTGGTATGTACTCAGAAATTTGGAGACTGAATAAACTTAAAAATGGAATAAAAGTAGTAATAGAGTGACTTTGATATATCATTTCATCTGTTTTTTTTTGTAATATTTCAGTATGGGGTGAAAAGCAATTTATCCTCTATGATATTGAAAATGAGTATATTATCCTCTAATAAAAAAATTATAGCAATTTATCCCCTATAATTTTTAAAATGAAGCGATTTACCTCCTTGTATAGGGAGGTAAATCGCTTCATTTTAAAAATTATAGGAGGATAATTGTTGTATTTTAAAAAATATAGGATGATAAATCGGTATATATTTATTCATAAGAAGATAATTTGCTCATTTGTGATATCATAAGGGGGTTCCTTGCATTTTTCCGTTTCAGTATATAAATTTGAATATTATATTTTTATTCGTACTTCTTTACTGTCTGATATATCATTCATCTGTTTAGTATACGAAAAGAATGAAAAATGAATTGAATAAAAAATTTTCAAATTGCCCATTTATACATTTAATATGTAAAGAATAAAACCAAAAAATAAAATAAAAAACCTAAGCAATGTCTCATTAAATAAAAAATATTATTTTGAAATGTTCAATTAATTAATTATAAATTTATAATGTATATTGTTGGATGTTTTTATATATTAAATTTTTTTAATATATACTTATTGTATACATACTTTAGCATACATATCATAAAATACAATAATATACGGTATATATGCTACTATATAATATTTTACATTTATAGTAATATTTGGTAATTAAAATGCATATAAAGGTGTTAATAACTTCATATTATAAAAATAATAATCTACTCCCAATCTATTTGTTTGCGAGGGGGGTGACGGAGAAGGGAGGGGTGACAATTAGGGGTGGGCATCAGATTGGATAATGGAAGTTTGGGTAGTTCGGATCAAATATTTGAACTTATTTTTTGTCGAATACCAAAACTTTTTTTTTAAAAAAAAATTAAAATAAAAATTTAGAGGCAAAATTTGCCTCTGAATTCATGGAGGACGAATAGATGCAAAATTTTGCCTCTTTTTTTTGTTGTTAATAAAATTAATAAAATTTGTTGATTTTTTTTTCAATTTTTATTAAAATTTAAATGTTTGAGTTTTTAATAAGTAATAAAAATTTAAAAATATAATTAACTAAGAAACAAAAGAAAATAAAATTAATAGTAACCTTTGAATTCGATAGTCTAATTCCATTCCATCAGCTTCTTATGACATTTTAAAATTTTAAAATTGGGAGAAAGAAGAGGGATTTTTGCTGGAGTTGGGAGTTTTGGGACTTGGGAGAGAAGAAGAAGAATAGAAAGTCGAAAAGAGAAGGATAGTATTAAATGTAATCCTAGATTCAGACATAAAAAGATACATAATTTTTATTTGTATTTTTATATACAAAATTCGGCTATCCGATTGGATATGAGAATCCTACCCGAACACCTAGCCGAGTTCTTGAATTTCCAATACCTGAAATATTTTTATATAAAAAACTGAAAAAAATACCCAAATCCGATCGGGTCAGATCGGAACTTGAATGCCCACCCCTAGCCGCAACGGGAATGGCAGAAGGTGGTGGCGACAAAGACAGTGGGGGGACGGGGAATGTTGTGTAGGAGGCAGGTGGAGAGGGTTTGGTTTCATTATTATCTTTTAATAAAAATATATATTAAAATAAAATTATATGTTTTATATAATATTATGTATATATATATATATGTTTAAACACAAAACTATATTTTATTTATAAAATAATCGTATCCAAGGCGCGTACTATACACCATCGTTTTCAAGGGGATAAACTGTTTTATTTTAAAAAATATAAAAAGGTAATTTGGTTTTTTTTCTTTAGGTAAATATTTTGCACATATTTCATATCAGGTAAGATGGCTTGTTCCTTCAATTTTTATACTTGATAGTGATTTGTGCAAACAGAGTGTTGATTGCTCATGAACACATGATAGTACTTAGCAAGAAAATAATATTTTGATCCCACAAGTTAGGTTTGTTTTACTTTTAGTTCAATTCATTACGGGATTAGTACTTTTAGTCCCATAACTTACAAAATTAGCACTTTTAGTCCACATCCACTTTTTTATCTACAGTTTAAGAGTGTAGAGCACGTGCTTAATATGTGGTTTTTAAGTATTTTTAGTTGGAAAGAAAATTGACTTGGTTTTCAACTTGGGACCATTTTTGAAGAAAAATATAACTACATGTGAAGGAAAAAAATAAATTTTGAAGGAAATTAAAGCAAAAAAGCATAGTGATTTCTCTCTTTTCTAACAAAAATTGAATCATATCCTTCTCCTATTGAAAAAATGATCAATTTTTCCTCCAACCAAAAATACTTAAAGGTAACGTGCTAGACACGTGACCTAAATCGTTAAATTGTATATGAAAAGTGCATAAGGGTCAAAAGTGCTAATTTTTATAACTTATTGGACTAAAAGTGTTAATCCTGTAATGAATGGAACAAAAAATGATATGAGGGCCTAACTTATGGGATTAAAAATACTATTTTCCAGTACTTGCCTACTTTTTAATCAAACCATATTTCAATCTTTGGTTGCCTAGTTGCAAAGTCATTGTGTACATATATTGATTTCAGCTACAATCTTCACAATTTTCCTTCTCAAACTCATCTTCCTACCTAAATAGGTTTTAGTCCAAGGAGCATCTCATACTTCATCCAACACACTGGAGTGGGCATTCTCTCTCCTGCTACAACATCCAGACATCCTAACAAGAGCAAGAGCCGAAATCATAAGGGATTCTGACATTACCAAAATTCCATATCTCCGCGGCATCATCAACGAAACCCTACGGATGCACCCTGCAGCACCACTTCTAACACCTCATAGTTCATCCCGGACGTGCATCGTCGGAGGGTTCCATGTCCCACGTGGAACTATACTATTGGTAAATGCATGGGATATTCAAAATGATCCTCGAACATGGGATGACCCTGAGAAGTTTGTGCCTGAGAGATTTGAAGGGCTTGAAGAAGGTAAAAATGACTTCAAATATTTGCCGTTCGGGTGGGGGAGGAGGGGATGTCCTGGTGAAAACATGGCTAAGCAAATGGTTGGGCTGGCATTGGGGTCTCTCATACAGTGCTTTGAGTGGGAAAGTATTGGTGAAATTGATATGTCCGAAGGTAAAGGGGTTATTACACCAAAGGTTCAACCATTGAGGGCTCGATGTATTCCACGTCCATTCGTTGTCGATCTTCTGTCTTGAAGTACTAATATGGTACTGCACTATTTGTGTTTTGAATATGATGTGATGCTTATGCTGAAATTTTTGCACATGATTAGTAACGCATCAAAGAAATAGATATTGGCCAAATTTGATTTTAAAGCCAATGGGGTCGAATCCTCCTTTTTTGGGCGTTCAACCACTCAAATGTGTAAAAAAATAAATGTGTGGATAGTATATATAAGAAATGTTAAATTAACTATGAATTATACCTTTGAAGCGTGTGGAGTTTTCGATGTTTGAGCTCTCATCCAACCATTCAAGCAGAGACAAAGCGATGTATCCTCTAATGGTATGCACATCATGACCGACCCATGTGCATAGCTCATAAAGAAGGAACTCAATAGCTCTATAGCTCAATAAGTCAAGAACTCAGAGCAGCTAACTCAAGCATCGAGCTCAGAACTCATAGCTCAGAGTCCATAGAAGATAGATAGGTAGACCTGCTATTCTATTTCCCTTCGTGAAATAGTGCAGTTCGGTATAGAGCAATAGAGCCTTATTGCATTCCTTCTTAAACTCAGGAATGCTCGGCTCGGGTAGCTCTCTTGGCTTACAGACAGGCTTGCAGCCAGGTCTTCAGCCGCTAGCTCCTTGATTTAGCACGTCCTGTTGGATGATCATAAACTCAATTTTATGTGATTCATGGAGCACGCAATGGGTCTATGATCAATCTAGGTTAGGCCTACACTATCATTAGATTTTTGACCCATTTATAAATAATGGGCCTTGTAACACCTTTCCGTCTTCTTGGACTCTCCGTCGTGGGATCCGGCCTCTTCTCCATGGATCCTATATGGCCAATCTATGGGGTTTGCTCCTTATACTTAATTTATAAAAAGAAAATAACTACCCCCATCTATCTACTCTTATAACAATTTAAAAAATAAAAAACCCCAAAAAAAAATTGGGGGAAGTACATAAATAAGGAGAAAAGCAAGGATTTTAATAACAAAGTTAAAAACAAGAGAGCAGAGAAAGTAAGAAGTACGAGATGTCCCAACCCAACAAAAACTAAACCATGCACAAGATCAATGGGCTTTGAAATCATCCTTTTTTGTTAATTGAATTAACAAATTATACACATTTATGCATCCCACATAATCATGCTACAATAATACAGACCATCTATTATTAACTGAAATGACATCCAATATTATCACAAACACAATTAAAAGTAGAAAATCATATGTCTGAAATTGCAATGTACTCAAATTCTTTTTTTATTTGGAAGCTATTCTCAAACTAATTTTGGGCAAATTTAATTTTGAGAAAATCTAATTTAACCAAAATCAAGATATTATCCTTAAAGTAATATTTCCGTAATCATTAGGACCAAAAGTAAACATGACTTAAATTATAGGATAAAAAATGAGATTTTTCCTATCATATACAATTTAATTGGCGATCATATCGTGCAGATTAATTAATCACCTTGAAATTAACCTCTTAATTTAAGGTACAAATTGCATATGGGTGGCCATGCATCTAGTCCAAGGCACTAGAGAAAATATGATACTCATGAACTTATGAGTTACAAATACAATGCAAATACGATCCTTTCATCAGCTAATCTCCCGATTGTAATTTAGGGCACAGAATTAGATTGGTGTTCAATCTTGAACTTCAACAAATATGTATCCATTCTACACTTATATTTCTAATTTATCAAAACAAGAAACTCCTTTAATTTTATACTTGATCAATTGTTATGATCATGAACTAAAAGGATACACATTGTAGATATAGGGGATTCATAATCATCTCATGATGAGTGGAGGATTCTTTATTTTTATTTTTTTTTTAACTCGCCAACCTCTATACATGCTCTAAAATTAATTTACCTGTATTTTAAAACTAAAAAGTATGTTTCCTGTAATTTACAGCATAATTCATATTCTGCCATGTAGAATAATACATCAAATAATTTAATGTGGGCAGCAGAACATCAATATTAGGAATCTTGTACAATTTGAAGTACCCTAAAATCTCCTTTTGATATGTCTTAAAACACCCTTGGATCTAACCTCTTTTCGAGTTTAACAAATGAATTCTACATCCATCTTGAGATACAACCAATATCTTTCTCAATAGGCACACTC
Source organism: Sesamum indicum (assembly GCF_000512975.1). NCBI lineage: Eukaryota > Viridiplantae > Streptophyta > Magnoliopsida > Lamiales > Pedaliaceae > Sesamum > Sesamum indicum. Next base: position 1,444,595 of record NC_026160.1, on the reverse strand, counting down.
CAAATCTTTGGCTAAGAATTTTGAGGTATAAAATTTTTTGCATTTTTTTTTAGTAAAGAATTAATGTATCAGCCTTTTATTCTTTTTTTTTTTTTTTTTGGGTAGTGGATTCTACAATATTTATATATAATAGAATTATATAAATAAGGCAAAATATTTTTTTAGTCTCACAAAATAAGGATAGAATTTGTTTTGGTACCACAACTATGATAGGTGTCGCTTTTAGTTCCATAAAATTCATAATTACGTGTTTTTTATTCCAAAAAATTACGTGCATTGTGGTTGTGGGACTAAAAATATATTGTAATTTTGGGACTAAAAAAGCCCAATCACATTTTTTTTTTTTGGATTAAAAAGACATAATTTTGAGTTTTATAGGACTAAAAGCATCACATGTTATAGTTGTGGTACCAAAAAAAATTATATCCTTATTTTATGGGACTAAAAAAAATATTTTACCCTATATAAATATATGATCCATTCAAACCTCTCTTTTGATTTTATCTATTCTATAACAATTGATAAAAATAAACATAATCTCTTTTTTTTTATTATTATCTATAAATATGGATAAATTACCAACATTCCAATTTTTTATTTTTTCCCTTGTTGTAGAAATGCCGATTATAGGAGACAGAACGACATTTCTTTCAAGCTTGAGGGCTAAAGTAACAATTATTCTAAGAGGGGCTCTCACAATTGCATGATTGCATCAAACAAATAACCTTTGATTGAATTCCAACAACCTTAGCACTGATCTCGTGTTAAGAGCGGAGTTAGCTATTTGAAACCTTCAAACTCAAAAGAAATCCTAAAACTAGCCGCACACAATGTTTATCATGATTGACATCGGTGATCCATCATCACAGGAAAAACAGACGCCAAATTTATGATCCATGGAAACAAGATCGGCGAAGAGGAAAAAACTTCTGAATGCAGCAAAGGAAAGGCCAAGAACTGATACCGAAGACCGCATCAGTGATCTCCCGGACGACATTCTTCATCACGTTTTCTTCTTCCTGCCGATCAAATCCATCGCACAGACAAGCGTGCTTTCGAAACGGTGGAAGAATCTCTGGTATTCATTCCCTGATCTCGACTTTACCACCGTGAACTCTCTTTCGAATGACTCCATTGTTATGAGCTCAACCGTGCGAAAAAGGGCTCGTTCATATGTTTTAAAAGGCGCGGAATACGTTGATCAGATTTTGAGCCTTCTCGAGAAGCATTCCGACATAAGGGTCCTAAGATTTCGAGCTTTCTTGAGCTTCTCTAGATTAGTTGGTTTGATTCGACATGCTGTTAAGCATAACGTCCAAGAATTAGATGTCGAGGTTTCTACGTCTGATTACTTCAACTTCCCACGCAGCGTTATAAATAGTGCAACTTTACGAGCTTTGAGATTGAAGTCATGGCATCCTGGTTTCAGGTTGCCTCCTCTGGAAATCATGAAGGGTGGCTTTCGATCATTGTCATTGTTGTCGCTTTCACGGGCCATTTTGCATGATCAGCCTACACTTGTGAATTTGTTCACAGATTCATCGTTTCCTTTGCTTAAGAAGTTGCATATGGATGCCTGTTACGGTCTGAAGCATCTCAGAGTTGAGTGCCCCGCGTTAGAAGATTTAAGCCTGGAGAACTGTTTTCAGCTGGAGCACCTGGAAATCACGGTCCAAAAACTCGAGAGATTGAAGGTGTCAAGCTGTTTCGATGCTTATAGTATTAGTACCCGTCTGATGATTGAGGCCCCGACACTCCAAATCATGTCGTGGTCATATAATGCCATCACTGAGGAATGTATTTTACAGAACTTAACGTCACTGCATGAGGTGGACGTCGGATTCTTCCTACTTCAGGAGGATCTAACCTCAGCAAAGGTTCAAAGCGTGTCCAACTTTCTCACTGGAATCTCCTGTTGCCACTCTTTGACACTTCAAAGCCAGTGCATTGAGGTACTTCTATCCCTCATCTAATTTTATCTTCAAATAGTTGGCCTTTTGAACCTCATATATTTCATATTTCAGACCTTTACCCTCTACAGTGTCTTACATTCATTGCCAAAAAAAAAACATAGAATTATTCTTTACATTAGTGATTATGGCTTAAAAATCATGGTTTAGGCTTTCGGTGTAGAAACCACAGCTAATAGCCATTGCTTAGAAACTATTAATTACTGTTCGACATGATTTTTACATTTGATCATAATAATTAATCATAACGAATAACCATATATTTTCGATTGATTTGTAGTCACTATGTAGGGCATCTTCACAGCTATTGTGTTAGCTTTAATTTGACAGCCATTTATGTGTTCTTGATTCTCTACCTCGTTCTATTATAGTAAAATACTCTCACCATCGTCTCTGTGCATAGCCGGATTCAATCAAACCACATAAATCTTGTGTCTCTTTCTAATTTCTGTGCTCTTAACTCATGCTCAAAATCCTTTCTGGCTACAGATTCTGTCAAAAAACAATGAAATTGCAGGAGTTTCACTGTGTCCTTTCAATAAAGTAAAGTCCTTGGAGTTGAGTACAGGCTTAAACAAGCACAATAACCCTGGACTGGCAAGTCTTTTCAGGAGTACTCCCACAATCCATACTATCATTATCAAGATTATCGCTGGTCACAACGTTGAACGGCGAGTAAGTATAGAACTCTACTACTATTTCCCCTCATGCTAAGTGCATCTTTTGTAACTTGATTTTCTTTCTCTGCATGGCTTTCACACACACACATATATCTTGATTACAGCAGTGGAACAAGGACCTGTGGCAATCACCAAGCTCAGGGGAAGAACGATACTGGGAATCGCAAACTCAATCCTTGAAGCCATTTCTTTACCATCTAAAGGTGGTAAAGATTCACGGCTTTACAGAATGTGCAAACGACATTAGTCTGGTGAAATTCTTTCTCAAGAATGGAAAAGTGCTGCAAGAAGTGTTTCTCTGCACAAGTCTCTCCAAGCCAAGAGACTCCCTTCTGAGAGAAAAAATCAAATCGCAGATCATGGGCTTTTCGAGGGCTTCCTCAAATGCTAACATTGTTTTCCAGTAGGGCCTTCAGGATCTGAATGAAGTTCAATCACATCGCTTTCAGAAGATTAATTCCTCTAGCTCGATGCGATATAATTAAGTACGAATTATACAAGACCTGTGATTTAATTTTTTGTTGTCTTTGCTGGATTTTACTACAAGAAAATGGCTCAATAGCAATGAAATAAAATTAAATTTTTTCGTAGCTATTGAGTTATTTTCTTATAGTGTTTTCTCTTTTTTATTCATGATTTCATGTTTGATCTCTCACTTGTAACTTGTAACTGTGCATATGAAATGTAGCCTGTTGGATCATTGCGTCGCTCCTCTATGGTGGCTGTCAACAAACAAAAAAGAACAGAACAGAAGAAGAAAGAGTTAACTGTAGGGGGAGTCTTCTTCCATCTGATACAATGTCAAACTGCACTAAAAACTCGTTTGCCCTTGGACATTGTGAGCAATTGAGCCAGTTGCAGTAGTATCAATGTGATAATGAAGCTAAGGATTTCTTTACATGGCTTCCTTCTTTTCAGTTTATTTACAACAACCTCTTTGTAAACAACATTGGCAAGGATCATGAGAAGATGAAGATCTATAGAGAATTTGAGAGACATTGTTATGAAGGAAAACTAAATCTGAAGAATATAAAGACTGTTTTTTGTTACAAAATTGCACTTAGCACACTCGATGTGATTGCCCTATTTATAGAGAGGGAAACGAATGGGAAGCAGGTTGAAAGTGTGGACCTAACTGATAGAACAAACTTGTACACGTGTGACTTCAACGTGGCGGTGACATGAGCCCTGAGCTGTAGACATTCACTTATAATTAGCCCCAATGGGACAATTATAGAAGCAAAACGGGCACTCGCGAGATTCTTAGTAAACATGTCAGCTAGTTTCAATGTGCCTGAGATATGAGAAGGTAGAATAAAACCACTTTTGTATTGATCATGAACCACATAACAATCAATATCTAAATGCATTGTACGTTCATGGAAAATCGAATTTTTAGTTATATGAATGGCAGGCTGATTGTCCACAAAGAATGGAATAGGTTTAGGAACGCCCACCTGAAAATCCTGCAAAATACAAGACAGCCACATAAGTTCACAAACTGTTGAGGCCATGGCACGATATTCAGCATCTGTCGAGGATTGTGACACAGTTGTTTGTTTCTTAGTTTTCCATGATATTAAGGAGGAGTCGAGGAATATGCAATATCCTATTAAAGAATATCGGGAGTCAAGACAAGAGGCCCAGTCGGCATTATAGTAGGCAGTGATTTTAAGATCACAATTGGCTGCAAAGAAAGACCCCTTTATTGAGAGTACCTTTGACATAACATAGCACATGAAGTGTTGCATCCCAATGTTGGTTAGTAGGCCGTTGAACGAACTGGCTAAGTTGTTGAACGACGTGTGAGTATATCTAGTCCTGTCAAGCCCAAGTACAGAAGAAACCCAACCAAGTGTCTCCGTGTCAGTGTAACATGCCTTGCTCATCTTGAGTGAGTTTCAGCCCTAGTGGAGGTGGGGTAGAAGTTGATTTCTCTTGAGATAACCCTACATGAACCACAATGTTAGTAGCATATTTGAGCTGAGAAACAAAAACTCCAGAGCTTGATCTGGCTATTTCTAATCTAAGGAAGAACTTTGCATGTTCTAGATCCTTAATTGTGAAAAGTGAGTCCATATAGTTTTTCAGTTTTTGTATTAACTGGCTGCATGTACCTGTTAGTAAAATATAGTCAATATAAACTAAAAGAGCTAAAAGTTGAGAATCAATATCCTTAATAAAAAGACAGGGATCATACTGGTGAAATCTGAATTCAAGCAGCTTCATAGTAAATTCGTTGTTCCATTGCCTGGAAGGCCACTTCAACGCGTACAAGGATAGTTTCAAGTAACACACCATGCCTGGTTTGGTGTGATATCCATTCGAAGGGCGCATGTAAACTTCTTCATCTAGGTACTAGTGTAAAACTGCATTGTTTAAGTTGATGTATAGGCCAACCCTTAGCCGCATCCATTGCTGAGAAAACTCAAATTGTAACAGACTTCGCTGCTAGTGAAAATACTCATTGTAGTCGATCTTTCTACTTGGTTGAAGTGTTTTGCAACTAGTCTCGACTTGCACCTTATGTAATTAGAAAAGCAAGTATAGAGACCTTTACAAGAAAAGCTCTGATACCATGAGAAGATGAATCTTTTAGAAATTTTAAACACGTTCTGAAGGAAATCTAAATCTGAAAAGTACAGGGACTGTTTTTATTACAATATTTCACTCAGCACACTCAACCTGACTACACTATTTATGGCAAAATTTCACTTTTGGTCCCACTAGATAGGGTCATTCTCAATTTTGGTCTCGCGCTTTAGGTGCTCAATACTTGTAGTCCCAAAACCCTAAATTTTTAACACCTTTGGTCCCGCGCCGTTAAAAACTGACGGAAACGGCACGTGACTGTCATGTGCCGTTAATCTGTTGGTATGGTCCATGTTGGTCAACTGGTAAGTCATTTCAGACGAAGGCAAAATACGTTCTTCTCCCCTTTTCCCCAAATCCAGAAAACAAAATCCCTAAATCCCTAATCCCCGAAATCCCTTTTCCCCAAATCTACCGAACAATTATCCCAGTTTTTGGAGCATAGAGTGGCGGAAGGAAGATGAGCTTGAGGCACCAAGTTCTTATCGATTTTCCAGACCCTAAGTACCAGAAATACGTTAGTAAACTTGCAAACTCTTTTTACGATTTCAACGATGTTGTTGTGTATGTTGTTTTTTAGACATTTTGTGGTCCTCGATGTTATTGTTTTCAATTTATGAGGACAAATGGGTTTGTTTTGTCCATATGTTGTTGTATGTGTTGTTTTTTAGACATATTTTTTGTTCCTCGATGTTATTGTTTTCAATTTCTGAGAATAAAAGGCATATGGTCCATGCATTTATTTCTCAGAATAAAAGCACGTTGTCATCATTGATCGATAGAAATTCTTGAATTGAGAATAGAATAAAGAGATAGAAGAGAATGAGCAAAGAGGAAGGCGATAAATGGAATGGGGATAATCCAAGGCCGCAACCCAACAGAGGTTATCAGGAGAAAGAAGAGGGCATGAGGCTATGGGGAATTCTAGTTTTTGGGTTAATAGGAGCCACTGTTACTACCTTCGCAGTAAGCCTTTTGCGTTTGTTCAATTATATATCTCTCCGTTTAAATTGTTGTTTAGCTTAGTTGAAATTTTTGTCGTGGGATTTGCATGCATTACAGAGGTATGAGTATTAAGAGCTTTTTGATAATTGAGTTAGTTATTCAGCTTTTAGGACTTTGGGATTTTAGTTTAATTGAAGTCTTGATAATTTGTTAGTTGTTATTGGTTGTTTTTTATGATTCTTCTTGTTGTATTAGGCCCCCATGTTTTATGCATAGATAGGCATGTTACTTTGTTTACAATAAGGATGAAAATGGTAATGTTTGTAAAACATGATTACTTTCGGAAGAAGAAAATAGCTAAGAAGGCAAAATGAGATGCATTGGCAATAACTTTTTTGGCTTGTATAGCAACATATTTTGATGACTTGTTGGCAGCCATTTTTGGTTTGTATAGCATCAGGTTTATTGCTTGTATTGGTAAGGAAAATTTGTGAAGTTTCAAGGAACAAAATATTGCTAGGTATTGTAAGAAGACTTTTGTCACTTTTGTCAAAACCAGTGCATTTGAGTATATTTCTTGTTTTTTTGCAATTTAATTTATTGCTTTTGTGCAATTTAGTTTGCATTTTTATTGCTTTCAGAATTTATCCTTACACATTTAAACACAACATAAACTATAATTACTTGTAAAAAAGGTATATCCATTAGTCATTTTACACATAATTGACCATTACTAAAAGATCATCTAATAATATATAAGAACATTAAATAATGCATAATATTTGAAGAATTTTGAGATGTTTGTGACATCTTTTGGCCTATGAAAAAAAGATGAGAATGTAGTGTGGCGTTTGTGGGTTTGTTTGGATATATATATAGCAAAAAAATATATTTTTGGCGCCATTATTTCCCTCCAAACACTGTACACAAGCATTGCAGTCTGTTTTCAGCGCCAATCTTGCAACAGACTAACGACACGTGACAGTCACGTGCCGTTTCCGTCAGTTTTTAACGGCACGGGACTAAAAGTGTTAAAAAATTAGGATTTTGGGACTACAAGTGTTGAGCACCTAAAGCGCGGGACCAAAAGTGAGAATAACCCTATCTAGTGGGACCAAAAGTGAAATTTTGCCACTATTTATAGAGAGGAAACGAGCAAGAAGTGGGGCAAAATGTGACCCTATAACATAACAAACTTGTACACATGTGACTCCAACGTGGCGTTGATGCGGGCGCTAAGCTATAGACATGCACTTAAAAAGACGCACTAAAACATTCAAGGAGAAAATACGTTTATAATGCGACTTCATTCAAAGCAACTGAGACTTGGAGCTAGAACTTAGATCCCGTCTTCTTCAAATGGATGATATGAATTCTTTACATTTCCCTTAAAAATTAATACGTCCTCATCCAAGGTTATGAATAAATGCAACATCTTTCTATAAAAATATTAATTATAAAAAAAATGAAAAGACAAGAAATAGAGTGCAATGTGACCTTCTACGTACTTGTGGGAGTCAATGAATCAAGTTCCTTGTCTTAATTTTTCATGTAGGAGCTTTTGTGACTACTAGGCCCTATCAATCATTATGTGTCACAAATTTCATATGTCTCACACATCTAACCTTGAATTGATCATGATATACTCAAATAAAAATAAATTAATTATGTTTTCGTCTTTAACTCAATTTTTAATTTCTCATTCATCATAACTTGATTTGAAGAAATTAATCCCAAAGTAATTTTATAAGGACTAAAATAATTAGTATCCAGCAATTATATTTCGGACTTGGGGGATAAAGCAGATGGCAAACCCACCATCAAGTTATCCAAGTAATTATAAAGTTTAAGTCGATGATGATCAAGTATATCCAAAAGTTACGGACATGGGTTGGGTTGATATAGAATTTGAAGTATTCTAACAAACGTTGGGATAAGGACTCATTTAGAATAAATGCTACTTCATAGAGTTTTCAGTCTCCTAAATATATGTTGGAATAAGAATTCCTCTAGGATAAACCTTATTTGAGATAGAGTTTGTAATCCTCCAAATGTATGTTGGGATATGGACTTCTTTTACACATAGGATTTAGTACATCTATAAATAGGGTATAATTTTGATCAAAGAAGACAAGCATGATACAATAAATAAATTGATCACAACACTCTCCCAAATATACTCTTTGTTTATATATATATATATATATATATATATATATTCTTTGATCACTACCATATATTACATGAATCTGAAGTGTGTAAATGAGTGAATTATTACCAAGGTGAGCAAAGCGTGTTCGTAGTTTGCACAATATTTAAATCATGATCCAACGTGGGGGGAAGCTTGAAAATATTCGTGGGATGATCTTCAAGACAATGACATATATGACAGGTTCATGATCCAATTAAGGCATGAGCATGTAGATAGACCAGATTCAGATAGGCGGATCGACATCTATACTTCTGCTGCTACAAATTAATCCAATCTACGATTATGAGCCTATTGTTAATTAACTAATTAATGTGCACATAAATTATTTATATAGGAACGATTGTTTATTATATTATCATCCATTGTTTTTCCTCAAAGGAAGTGGACCAACATGGGTTGCACAACAAATCCTTTTCCTATAAAGTATTTGAGTTTGTGGGATAGTCCTACATAAATCAAGGGACTAGTGCGACTTTAGTTTGTGCAGGACTATTACAGGGTATTGCAAACATCATTTATAATTATTTTTCCTTACTAATTATATACCAGTCCTCCTTGGGGATACCATAATACCTTAGATACCAGAGGTATATGTCTTTTGAGTCTGTCAAATCAATTAGAACGATCCAATAGGACATAAGGAGCAGCGATATGGGACATCGATCTGAATCAATGGCTTGAAGCCTTATTTTATTCAACATGGAGCTCAAACTAGGTTTGGAACTTCAAGTAACTGGAATATTCGTTTTGATATACGAAATATGACTCGGTCAAGAACGAGCTCAAAGATTAGTGGGATTTTGGTTGTGTTTCAAGTATTTTGTGTGTAATGTCTTATTCATTTGGAATGAACTAAAGATGCTAGGAAACATTGAAACATGAATATTGTTCGCACAATTCTCCATGAAAGGAATTGGATTCCTACATAAAGGGTTACATTGTTCAAGACTTAGTCACGGTAGACTGATGAGAAAACTTATATGTTTGACATCCCCTACATCTTTGATGTAGGTAGTATAGAAATATTGTCGGTGCATCAGACCTGATGTTCTATATGCTTTGAAATAACAATGAAAATCAATTGTGTCCGGAGGAAGTAGTAGACTGTCGTTGAGAATAGTCTTTAATACCTGAAAAAGGATTAAAGAACTGTTCTTGACACACAATTTGTGGAGAGTTGATTTTGGAAAGGCTAAAGCGATAATAGCTTCTAGATTCATGTGAATAATGTTTAATCTCAATATGCATGTAGATATAGACTTAGTGGTGAATGTGATGGCTTGGAAAGATTCCAAACATGATACCATGGTGTTTCATCATGAAAGTTGAACATCTAGAGACTTTGAAAGTCGTTTCTGGAGAGTGGTTTGGATTGAAGACCGCATCCATTGGATGGATGTGGTGCCTTGCATGACCAAGCCAGTAGTTGCTTTGAAGGTGAACAACTAGGCTATGGTCAAATCTTTTTGGCCCCAGATCTCATGATAGGATTCATGAAAATTCTTAAGTAGTGACCATCTGCAGGTAGAGGTGGTAGAAAGAGGTAACACACGATTGGACCATATTGCTTCGACAAAAAAATATAGTAGACCCACGAGGCCAGCCGGTATTGTAGATTGTTCATGCTTGGAAGATTTTGAGTGTCCAAAAATATGCTTGGATCTATGATGTGAGATCTCGATTTCATTGCTTGTGCCATCACCCCATTGTTATCACAAAAGATAACCACTGATTCAACAATAGTAAGTACTAAACCCAATTTTTTAATGTAGTTTTTCATCCAAACCGTCTTCTTAGCTACTTCCAGGGTCTATCCTCCGTAGGGATGCACAAAAAGAACTTAGGAAATAACCATTCCATTAAATTCTTATAATTATTGTAAAATTTAGAAACATACATGTCTTTTGATTATTTTATAGGAGTTCAAGCTCAGAAAGCCACCCAAGAAAATGGAGCTCATTGTTGACTGCTATAAGAGGAAGGTGGACAGCACCCAGTAAGTACTTACTACGTGGGACATTATAAGGATCCCACTACCACCAACGACCTGCCCTCCAAGCGACAACCCCACGCACCGCTCCTATGACCCAAAGGGCTAGAATCTATTGCATATGCCGATTCACACCCTTTTATGACGATCAGGAGAAAACAACATTAAATTAGGATGTCTCTTTCTTCTTTTTTTTTTTTTTGTATTTTTACATGTTAATGAAAAAAAAATATTATCAAAATTTTGTTTATATTAATTTATTGATAATAATTTTATGTTTTATTTATTTTTAACTGCATTGCGTCCTAAATTTAAATTTAAATGCAATTTATCATACATTTTAATTAAAAATTATTTACAACTAATACATTTATTTTTTAAAAATAAAAATTACATAATTTGGGATAGATTTTAACGAACCATCCCAAAAAAGAGGTATATAAAATATCACAACTCTCTTAAAATAATAAAAATATTACAAATGTTTTCCCAAATATAGAAAAGAGAATAGTAATTTGCAGCGTTTAATCATTACAAAAGTTATCCAAAATTTGTGACAAATCACCATCACAAATAACCGTCGCAAAATTGAAAGTGAGAATCTTAATCTGAATCCAAATAATACTATCCAAACAAACAATACCCCGTCCCCACTCCGTCGAAGACACTGTTGCGATGGATGGCTAAAATCAAAATCGTTGCAAAATTTGTCCTAATATTACTAACTAAACAAACAAAAACTCGTCTGAACTCCCTTGGAAAAACCATTGCAATAGAGGATTAAAATTGTTTGTCAAACTGACGAGTTTTGCAATGGGCTTTTACATTACATTCCTACGTTTTAGTTGTTTACTCTTAAACCATTGCAAATTATTTTTGGTTGGGGGCATTGCTATGTTCCCTTCACTGTCGGAACGCCCGTAGCAGATTTTGATTTGGGTTGGATTTTTCATAAATTTCGTCTCAAGTAGTTTTTTTTGTTTTTCTCTCTTTCGTAATGTTCAAATCTCATTGTATTTTTTTATCTAAAAAAATTAGGTACAAGTATTAAATGATTTCCGTTTCTAATATCACTCAAAACTCAAGCATTATGTTTGGATTAATATTTTGAATATTTTTGTTTTGGTATTTTAATGATTGAGAGAGGAAAATAGAGATAAGTATGTGTTTTGAGATAGATGGTATGTTTGGATTTGTGTTTTGATATAGTATAAAATAGTGTAAAATAAGTGGTGTATGTTTGATGTTAGAATTTGGGAGATAGGAGTTACTATTCATTGTCAAATCATGTCTTTGAATATATATATTTATTAATATATATGTGTATATATATAGTATTTTGTTTGTTAGTGAAATATAATATATATATATTTATGTTAAGTAATTTTTTTTTACATTTTAAATAATAATTATAATTTTAATGCATAATTAAGTACATTGTACTATTGTCTCCAAAATGATTTTGTTAGACTTTATCTTTATAATGAAAAAATATAATATATAAAATTTAAATAAAAAATTTAGAATTAAGTATGTATTATTGGTATATAGTCCTCAATTTTCAAATTTCTCAAATATTTTATTGAAATAGAAAAAATTATGAGTATAAAAGATTTAAATGGTCTAAGTTGAAAAAATTTGTAATCAAGCGTTAAATGCACTATATAACATGTTGAAAATACATTCATTAGACTTTTATATATGAACTGATAAATTTTAACAGATAATTGATAAAAATACAAATTAGATATATAGTACTAATATATTATCAGTAGTGTACGCAACTGCTACAATATTTCCGTTAGGTAGAAAAATTTTAAATATTTTAACTAAGTAGCATTGATAGTAAATATCTTTAATATCAATAATTTTATAAGTTAATAATTATTTTTTAGTATTAATTATTCATTACATTTCACATATATTATATATTAAATAATATATAATACATATAATACAAATAATTTAAAAAGAACAATTAAAAAAAGGAAAGAGAGAAGAAAGAAGAAAAAATAAAGAAAAGAAAGAGAAAAAGCTGCACAGTCAAAGACTGAAAAGAAAGAAGAGAGAGAAAAAAAAATTCAAAAATAAAAAAAAAGATAAAACAATAAAAAATAAAAAAAATAAATTACAATCTGCACACCTAGTGAAGGTGAGCAGACACAGAACCAAACATAGGGAAAAAGTCTTTTCATAATTTCGAACTATAGTTAATAATTTCGCTAATTCTCGTATGATGTTACTGCAATAACCTTTGTCATCGCAAATGCAGGCTAATTTATTTCCATTTCTTTTCCTAATTCAGATTGTTTCAAGTCACCTGGAAAAAGAGAAAAATGCAAACAACTTGTAAAAGAGAAAATTTGTGTATTGTACAATACAGCAATTTATCTATATTATTTAAAATGAAGCAATTTAACTACTTAAAAGACAGGAAGATAATAAAAAGTATAAAGAGATAAATTGTTATTTTTTTATTATAGAGAGTAATTTGTTCATTTACAATAGAGGGTAGATTGCGTTAAGGCGGCTGCAAAAATTGCAAGCACCGCAGATTTGTCTTGACCTATACCATTGTTGAAGTCCTTTACCTTAACAAAGGACATGACATCTTTGTCAAAAAAACCAAAAACATATAACCAAGACAAAATGGAATTGAAGAACTTAATCATTATGCACAGGCCATTATTCACAAAAAAAGAGATCATTTTCTGCCAAAACAAGCAGAACTCCTGCCCAACAAAGCCTCAGACTGCTGCATCAGTTCTGGGCTTAATCTGAACATAAGCACACAGAACTCCATCTGATCAAGCGCGCCATCGCCGTCGAGATCGCCCTCATTCAACATGCTCTGCAACTCGTCATCCCCCAAATCTTGGAGCCCCAGAAGAGCTGAATTCCTTTTCAGGCTTTGAAATGTGATGAGCCCTTTCTCACTGTCCATCAGCAGCCTAAACCCTTTGCAGAGCTCTCCTATCAGTCCTTCCCCACCCAACTTATCTGCCATCACAGGCAACATGTCTTGAAACTCATTCATCTTTCGGCCAGCCATTAATCCTTCCTTTCCTCTCTCTCTCTCTCTCTCTCTCTGTGTTGAAATGTAAAGAGAAGTGAAGGGTTATTGGGGAGAATACAGATTAATGGGAAAACTGGAGGAATTTATATATATATGTAGAAGCTGAAAAGGGGGTGGAGGATTTCAAGGAAAGAGAGAGAGAGAGAGAGAGAGAGAGAGAGAGAGAGAGAGGAGTGGATGCCAACCAATGTAGAGACAGTAATATCTGGTCTGCTGGGTTCTTGCAAACAGCTACTGCCTATCTCTTTCTCAGAAGAAGCCTGTCAACTTGGCAGCTGCACCAAAATATATATATTATACATTTAAAATTACTGTGAAATTATCGGGATAAATACAATTTTGATCCTCAAACACATTCACTTACGCAGTCTTGGTCCTTAAAGAATTTGAAATTGTGATTTTACTCCTCAAACTATTATTGTTTTGAGGGATTTCGTCCTTCCTCTGATAAAATCATTAAAGTTAGTAGAAATTTTATAAAGAGAATAGTCATTTTCCTCCTATTTTGTGGTATTTTTCAACTTTGGTCCGATGAGCCCACTTCTCCCATTATAGATAATTAATGACGCTTGATCAACGACTAACCATCCGATCGTAATCGACTCCATCTCTATAAATACACAGTGCTTAAACCAATTAAAGGTAATTCATGATTCTATTAAATCCAGTTATTTAATATTACATACATCTCGACTAGAAACTAATTTGACCGTTGGAGTGTATTCGTCGGGGATCGACCCGACTAGCTTGACGTGTTTTCTAATCCTCAGGAATTGACATGGCATGATCGAGATCCCTGATCCAGGTCGTCTTATTCAAGCGCGATAAAAAATTATAAATAAATGACATATATTTATAATAAAAAAATTAAAATTATCCCTTAATATTTTACCACTAAAATTGTGGTGGTTTTAAGTGCGGATACTTTAATTATATGGATTTCCTATGATCCTATGTCCCTTTGACTTGATCTCCATGAGGGCAGGAGGAATTTCTTTGTAAATGTTTGAGGGATTTGTTTACAGAAATGCTTTGGCAGACAGCAACAGCTTTCAGAACAGTACAGAGTTGTGTTATTGATTAATAAGTGTTTTCACATGATCTGGAAGGGTTGTGTTGGGTTGCAAGGGGACTTCGTGTTGGAAACATATAAAATGATTCATGCGAAGCTTGTAGGAAATGAAAGGCCTTCAATTTCAAAGGTTTTTGTGGTTAATATTTGTGTTTAATTTGTATTAATTAGGAGACTTCAGATCTAAATTTCTCAATAAAATATTATTCAATTGGGTGAATTGGAATTTATCCCATGTGATATTGAAAATGAGCACATTACTCTCCTATGAAAAAAATACAGCAATTTACTCCCCTATACTTTTTAAAATGAAGCAATTTACCTCCTTATACAAGTAGGTAAATTGCTTCATTTTAAAAATTATAGGGAGGTAAATTGTTGTATCTTAAAAAGTATAGAGAGGTAAATCACTATTTATTTTTTCATAAGGGGGTAATTTACTCATTTGTAATATCACAAGAGAGTTGCTTGCATTTTTCCCTCAATCAATATGCTCTCTCTCTCTCTCTCTCTCTCTCTATATATATATATATATATACACACACTTTATATTAACAGGGAGTATTCTTTACAAAATATTCGCGAGAGTTTTAAAAAAATATTTTTCAACTTTTAATTTCAAAACGTCACTTTTGAAAATTGTTGGATCTTATCTCATATAAATAAACGGTCGAGATTTCATCAGCATTATTTGTAATTTATAAATATATTTTAAGATTGTATATTTATATGTATTTACATATAAAATTATATAAGTTTAAAATTATGTAATATTTATTAATATATGAAAGATACATATACAGTAAAACCTCTATAAATTAATACTCTATAAATTAATAAACTCTCTAATATAATAAAATCTTCCGGTCCCGACTTAGGCCTTTGTAAAAAATCATCAAATTCGATAAGATAATAAAATAATAATTTTTTAAAAAATTCCTTTATAAATATTAGGTCCCATTAAAACTCTAAATTAATAATTCATAAATATACAATTATAAATATTATGGTAATTTACTAAAATATGAAGTCTATAATGCTTTATGCATTTGATCATTCATGGATGATTTTGCGATGTCTTTTAGATGAGAAGACATGGTAGGGTGTTATGAATTATTTTATTATCATATTGAGATTTATGTAGTATATGTTTCATTCATCATGCATGAATAAGATTTATGTAGTATATGTTTCATTCATCATGCATGAATATATTTAATTGGTTATAATAGTTATTTAAGTGTAACGAATTAATGTAAACATGTATATTTAAGAAATTCCAGTGAATTGATACATGTGTCTATGAATATAATAGTTAATTGTATACAATGGATTGATATTATACATGAATATATTTAATTAGTTATAAAAAATTGATTGATGCATGAATATAATCAATGAAACATATATGAATTTATTTATTTTCAATACATATGTACTAAATTTGTTGAATTTAAAAAATCTCTCTTTTAATTAATAAAATATTAATTTATCGATAAATTAATATCTCTCTAAATTAATAAAATTTCATGGTCCCAAAATTATTAATTTATAGAGGTTTTACTGTATGTATTTAATGTATATATAGAAAAGTAAGGTAAGGCCGCACCGACGCCAGGAAGGGGAGGGGAGGGGGCAGCACTCCAGATCGGGGCGGAGGGACACGGGTGATGGCCGGTGGGGGTTGGGGGATTCATTCCCTCTCAAAAGGAAAAAAAAATAATAATAATTTATTCAAATATTAAATTATCGATCATGTTTTGACCTAAAGTAAATGACGTAAAAGTCATGAAACTCTACAAATATGAGGTTTTGGGTTTAAATTTCATCAGATACGAGGATATTTATCCGTCCCACTTGCACAAACTTTGTTCTCTGTAATTATTTGATGGATATTAATAGATATACTGAATTATTTATTAAGAATTTGTTTTAGTCAGCTAGTTGAATGTGTGTAGAAAATATGGAAGGAAAATATATTCGCAAGACATAATATTTATATGGTCTAAAAAAAATTTCTATGTCGATGATTGCTCAAGATCGATTTCTATTATAATTATTTTTAGGGAATTACAATTAATAAAAAATCACCCATTCACTATTTATACTAGGGCACTTGTAAAGCACTAGTTCCGATTGGATCTACGATCTTGATATGAATGTAACGTTGGGTCAGACTCCACATCTTATACTGAAACACCAGCTATAAAGTCATTATTTTCAATTGGATTTAATAACATCGTATTTGGATGTAATGTTAGGTTAAAATAGAAAAGACGATAAAAATTGCCCGTTTGTTTCTAAATACTTTACATTTAATATTCAAATATACAAAGTGATGTTTTAAATTTTACATAATTTATTGCATATTCTATACATCTTTACTAATTATGTTATTATTACAAATTTTTCATATTAATTGTCAATATACTTTTGGACTTATTATTAGTTTTATAAAAAAAAATAAAGTATTTACTGTACTATTCAATGCAAGTTTAACTTTTCTTTTAATGTATTTAATAAATATTTCTTTAAAAAAGAATACCATTTTTAATTTTTTTAAATTTTTGGTCATCTAAAAGAAAATTCATTTGAATTGTTTTGGAAATTTCTTGTCTCGTGGGCTGGCGATGTTACCAAATAGATATTAGAAGAAACCAATTGCCTATTAACCCTTAACCCCAAACTTAAACTAAATCTTGTAATCTCTAATTGAAATCCCTTAATATCACAAAAATCCCAAAATCAACAAACCCTAGATTAAAGTTCTTTGCTCAATTTGCAAGGTAATTAAGTCCTCTATTTGGAAACCAGTTTGACATACCTTAACATTGCAAACTTTGAGAACTAAGTGATCATCATGTTATGGAAGATCAAATTTGGGAATAATGTATGATTTGAATACCTAATTTACAAAAATTTCATGATCAAATTTGTAGCCCAGGAACAAATCTTGAAGCTGAAGAACTCAATATGCAAGTTCCAAGATCAAATATCTGAAGCCTATGACTAAATTTGGCGTGTGGGAGTGTTGCATTTCAAGTGATTGTTTTTTGAGGCGATAAAGTGCATTCACCGCAGTCCGCAGATAAGTTCTATGTAAGAAGTGACTTTGACTCGCAGCATATTCTTTCATTTCATGAGGCATCCTTAGTTGGCTCCTCACACTCAAAAATTAAACCCCTCTCAAGCCCTAATCCACACCCAAAATAGAACTGTTTCTCTTACTTGCTCTTCTAGAGTTCAAAATTCTACTTCAATATCATTTTCCGTTTGGGTTCGGCTTCAGAGTCAAAAACTCTTGAGCTTTCTGGAGAAGAATCAACATCGTTGTTCCCGGAATCCGGCAGTGTTTCTGGAAAGAAGGCAAATTAGGGTGATGCTGGTTGAGAAATCTTTGATTCTTCAGTTAACTGTTTTCTGCTGAAAGGGGGTGGCAATGGGTAGCATTGAACCATTCAATCGGTATTATAGTGGTCACTGTGCTTGACGTTTCGTTAATGTTATTTGTCAAGTGTGTGTTAATTTCGGTCTCTCGTTTTCTATCACATGAATGAATAGCTTGGTGAAGCTTGCGGCAAGGGCTTTTTACGACGATATAACTACTAAAGGTGAAAACCAGCCGAAGACTGGAAGAAGCGACAACAGAGGAATTGCTGTGGTTATTCTCGATGCTCTTACTAGGTAATTTACTTCTCTATTTTAGCTTTTTCAGCAACATTCGTTGAACTTCTTATGTAGTTTTACGTTGAACTTAAGCATATTATGTATAGTGTATTGTTAAGTTCGTTTATCTAGCAGTTCTAGTTAGGATACTAACTTTTTGACTTACGTTTTTTGTTGATTAAATGGGAAAAGCGTTACTAGAGTGAGTTTAAATCTATGTGTGAAGTATCAATATGGTATCAATAAGTCAAACTCGGTTCTTGATATCAATAACAAGCCAGGCGAAGAAGCACAGCTTGGTCTGGCTGCCTGCCTGGTGTTAGATAGGGCGCTTATTTTAGATGCCAATATTGAACATTTGAAGTGATAACATGTACAGTTATGCTTGTTTAAACTATATGCAATACATACTTTGACAAAGTAGCTGGTTTAGATTCAACCGATGCACCTGCTCAAACTGATCAGAATGTACTCAGTTGAGGCCCTCAAATTGAAATATTTGTCTTGATTTTTAAGTTATTAATAGCATGTTCCTTGCGATAGCAGCTAAGTTAATAAAAAGTATCAAACATCATGATCCAGAATAGTGGATGTGAAACAGCAGAATACTGTTTAGTATTCACAACCAAGCTACTTGGAAAATAGTCTATTTTACACAATCAGGGAATGACTCATGCCAATGAACTCAAATAATCTAGAATTTTGTAACATTCTTCGGCAACCTTGGGTTATAGTGGAGTGTCGTACTTTTAATCTAGGCTATTGTTGAAAAATGGTTGAGGAGAGCATTCTTAGACCTATTATTGTCATAAATCCTTAACTACAGTAGAACCTTATGAAGTATATAGAACCTTATCCAGGTGATGTATCTCTAACTATGATTTCTGTAATTCTTAATGGAATAGAACATTAATTGTGAAGGGTGTTAGAAGTTTATCTAGGTGATCAGACACAGGTATTTTGCATCATGAGTTGTACCTAGGGAGAAATGGTTGATCGGTAACATCATGGACAGACCTTCTGCTCCAATTTCATTGGATATATGACATAGAACAATATAATCCACAGGCACAAACCATGAGCTCTTTTGGAGACATCTTTCAATTTTTTGATAAATGGTTCTTTCTTGTCAAAACTGTGCTTGTTATCCAGGCAGAGGAAACTCTGACAACACCTTGAAAAGAACAGCACGAAAAAACAGAATGATGAAAGAAAGTCATAAGTATTTCTACTAAAGTCTTTAGTAAAACCTAGAAAAAGTAAATGCAGCCAAACCAGAACAATCGAAATTTGATTTTTCTTTTAGATTCAAGAAAAATTAGTTGGCACTTGGCACCATATGCCATTTCTATAGCCGGTTATTACATACTTCTTCTGTGCATGGACATACTTGTAAGTGGGGAATTTTCTGGAACAAAAAAGAACAGTTGGGAAAAAGTTCAAATATCTAAAGGAACTTGCACTTTAATTCGAAAGAATTACATTCGATGTTCCTGCCAAATTTAAAAAATGTCTAGTCACATTCTGATATTTCCATAAATTACCTTACTTTAAGTTGATCCCTGCCAATGATTCCAACTTCACTCAGGATTTGGCGAAAAACCCTTTTACTGTAAAATTTTCCAAGTAATATGTCTATTTAGGTCATTTAGATGGTACATGTATTCCAGCTTCTGCATATGTGCATAGTGTATCAGCAAAATAGTGGGAGAAAAGGAGCGTTCGAAGTTTGCATGATAAGTGTTAATGTGATTTTAATGAATTTCTAGGGACCTTGGTTCTTCTTTTAAGTTGGTGTTCATATGTTTAATGATTGTTCAGGTGGATAATAAGTGGTTTATTTTCAGTTATACAAAAGACTGTTAGGAACTAAACTTATTATAAATTTGATCACTTCAATTTTTTGTTAGTACTTTATCTTGCTCTTGAGGGGGAATCGATGGTTGGGCTGAAGCTTAGAATTTGATCTTGATCTAGGCGTCAATGGGTAAGGGAAGAAGATCTGGCTAAGGACTTGAAGCTTCATACAAAGCAACTTCGCCGTACTCTCAGGTTCTTTGAAGAAGAAAAGCTAGTAACTCGTGATCACCGGAAGGAGGTCAGCCAGTTCAGCAATTTGTGCAGAACCTTTCTTTACCTTCTTTACATTATTCTCTAGTCGTTTGTTTGTCATATGATCTGCCTTTTTAATTGCTTAATCTTATGCATTAGTTCTTTGCAGTTTTCAAGATTCCTCTACCTTTCTATGCATAACTTGGTGTAGCGAATGATCATTTCGGATAAATGCAGTCTGGATAATGGCATTACCATGTTGAATTTTAAGATTCCCCTATATCATGCGCATATATGTACATATTTTGTGTAAGTGAACTGTATACAGTTGCACTCTCAAGCACACAAAGTATGTAGATATACATTTGTGTGTGTTAGCATGCATGTTTATTTGGATTAGCTATTGCATGCATGGAAGTGAGGCCAGTTATTATAGCTTGCATTACCTGGTATTCTGGTTTTCACTTATCTGAAAGTCAACGAGAAGGAAAATTTGAATTACCTGGTAGAATCTGTTGTTTATTCCAAGACCAGTACCTATCTCAG